>NC_143059.1:46731250-47031875 GCF_052426305.1 Pelodiscus sinensis
GTTTACCTAGTTCGAACTAAGCGCTCCGCTAGTTCGAATTAAGTTTGAACTAGCAGTGCGCTTGTGTAGTGCCTATCAAAGTTAATTCGAACTAACGTTCGTTAGTTCGATTTAAATTTGTAGTGTAGACATACCCTTAGTGACAGATGATGTGGGAAAAGCTGAAGTACTCAATGCTTTCTTTGCCTCTGTCTTCACAGACAAGGTCATCTCCCAGATTTCTGCACTGGGCAATGCAGTATGGGAAGGAGGTGTGCAGCCCTTGGTGGAGAAAGAACAGGTTAAGAACTATTTAGAAGAGCTAGACATACACAAATCCATGGGTCCGGATTTAATGCATCTGAGAGTACTGAGGGATTTGGCAAATATCATTGCAGAGCCTTTGGCTATTATCTTTGAAAACTCGTGTAGATCAGGAGATATCCCAGATGATTGGAAAAATGCAAATGTAGTGTCCATCTTTAAAAAAGGGAAGACGGGAACTACAGACCAATCAGCCTTACCTCAGTCCTCAGAAGGAGGAGGGATTTAAATCCCCGCTTCATTTGCAATTGCGATGTGTCTAATTTGCATCCCTTTTACAGAAAAGGGGTGCAGTCTAGACACAGCCCTATAGTATAACTGCTCCTTCCTTGTCACTTCTCCAAGCTGAAGTCCCAGTCTTTTAAATCTCTCCTTATACAGAAAATGTTTCATACCCCTAATCAATTTTGTTGCCCTTCTCTGTAGTTCTTCCAGTGTAAAGATATCTTGTTTGAGAAGGGTTGTCTAGAGTGTATGTAGTATTTACAGTGTGAGAATACCATGTATTTATATTGTTCCATTATGATATTTCTGTTTTATTAACTGACCCTTTCTGAATGGTTCCTAACATTCTGTTAGTTTTTTTATTGACACTACACATTGAGCAGATGTTTTCCGAGAACTATCCATGATGACTCCAAGATCTTTCTTCAGTGGCAATACCTAATTAAGGGCACATCTACACAGCAGGACTAACCTTGAAATAAGCTACACAACTTGAGCTATGTTAATTGCATACCTTAAGTCAAAATAGCTTATTTTGACTTTTGATGCTGTCTACACAGCAGTTATTTTGAGATATAGTCCTCTTCCCCCAACTTCCCTTACTCCTTGTAAAATGAGGGTTACAGGAGTTGGAGTAAGAAGTTCTCTGGCTGGACATTATTTCAACATTATGTTGAAGTAACTGCTTGCTGTGTAGATGCAGATGATGTTATTTCAGAATAACATCAATTATTCCCAAATAATGCTGCTGTGTAGACATAGCCTTAGATCCCATTGGTTTTTTTCCCTTTCATATTCCGTTCTGTTGTACAGATATCCAGTTTTGTGAGATCTCTTAGTAATTCTTTACAGCCTACTTTGAACTTATCTATTTTGGGTAATTTTGTATTCTGGGCAAATTTTGCCACTTCACTGTTTACCCCTTTGTCTACATTATTTCTGAATATGTTGAACAGCCCTAGTTCCAGTATAGATCCTTGGATGACCCTCCATTTACCACTGTCCACTGTGAATAAATCCAGATACATAAATCTTCAAACAGGCCTTGTGTTGAAAAAGTAACTTCTGTTATGTAGATACACCAGCATCATTATAAGTCATAATAAAGGGGAGGAAAGCATGTCTAAACTCTTTTAAATCTATTTGTAATGCTCGTAATGAATAAATATTTATTTGCCTATCAAAGTATCACTAATTTCAGCAGCTTTCTTTTCAGATCTTGCCTTCAAACAATGACCTACAGGCTTCTGATTGAATTTTTTTAGCATCCATGTTCACACAAAGCCATCATCTCTGACACTTTTATAGAGCAATCTTTACCACACTAAAGCTGTCATTTACTACACATTTTAAAAAGGCTGATATGCTTGTTGCTGCAATACTTCCCAAAGAGGCTATCACTTGGAATGTAAACATCCTGCTTATTTCCACTGTGCACAAAACTCTCACTCATTCAACAACTAAAGTGGCTTTACTTTTAGCACTACCTCTTTTATCCAGATGTTCAGATTTTCACATATGCACTTTGGCTGATTTGTACCTCCCAAAGACTTTCATAGGAAAAGATAAAAACTAAAACCCAGCAGAGCTAAACATCTTATTTGACAAGGATGACCTAGATTTATGTCTTGCTCTATACTTAGACTTGGATCTGGGTAAGATAGATCTCTGAAATTGAACATTGTGTGCTGATTTATTATAATCACTTCTTCCTATTCACCCATCATACACTCTTATAGGCCAGATCATAGCATTTCTGTGGCAGGCATTGCTAAATATCTGTATGTTTAAAACTTTGTTGGTAAGACATGTAGAAGTCAATGGCTAATGACTGAGGTGCCTAGGAGCATTTAAATTTTTTGTTGTTGCAAGAATAGCCATTATTTCAGCCCAAAGACACGGGCATTAGTAGTTCTTTCTGAGTTGCACACTTCACTTATGGATGAACATTTCCTTTAAAACTGAATACTCAGATCTCATTAAACACTGTACTTATTTTCAGCCACAAGAAGAATGAAACAATAATTCTGTGAAGAAAATTTGAGGTTTGAAAATTTTCATTCCCCTTCTCCCCTGAAATTAAAATAAATAAATAAATAACATTTCTGGAAATGTTATTTAAAGAGTTAATAAAATCTTTGATAAGCAAATGAAAACTTTTAGTAACCATTTCTATGTATTTGATAATTAAAAAAAAATAAAAATACCATGTTTGTGAAAAACAGTAAAAAAATGCATAGTCAATAACTTGTCAGGATTTTTAAAGGCCTGTTTTTGATAAAGATTGGTTCTGGAATATTTAAACATTGTCCAAAATAGTTCAAGTTGTCCTTGTCAAGCAGTTGAAAACCCAATGATATCTGCACTTGATCTGAGGTATACTGGTCCAGAAGTAGTGGAAAGAAAATTGACAAGGCATCTTAAGAAGAAATTGATTAGATGGAATTCTTTAGCTGAGTTGGGCCTTTTACCTTCACTCTGTGCCCAACAGGTATTGGCAGGTGATTAGTGAGTGACTTTTCAGTATCTGATTCCATTGTGGCTGCAAGAATCTTAAAATTATCAGACTGTGTGGTTTCATCAACACCACAGCCAATGATGCAGCTACATATAATTTTTACCATTAATTGCAGTCAGTCCTTAATGAAACTCTGAGAAGCAATGTTATCATAATCAAGGGTACTTTTAGCATACAGGTAGGAAAGGATATTGAAATTTGGGCAAATATTCTTGGGAAGTTTAGTATTAGGCAGAAGGTCAGGAAAGGACAGCCACTTGAGAAATTTGCTGCTGCTCATTTCTGTGATATGCGATTTGCTCTTCCATCACTCAAAGATACACAAGTAGACCTGGTACAATCCAGATGGTTTCACTAGGACTGTTATTGGTCATGTCCTTGTTCATGATCTTTGGTTACTAACAGTCACTGATGTATGAGTTCACAGATGCTGACCATTGACTTCTGCTGACAGAAGTGCACAGCTTCTGACTTCAAAGACCAATAAATACTAGTACAAAATTAGTCAGACTCAGCCAAAAGCTCTTATTACAACCAAGTTATCAGATGATGTTCTATTCTGATTGCTTAAAACCATCTAAGCCTTAGAGACAGAAGTTTCACTTCCTTTGTCAACTGATGAGAAATGACATTGTTTCAAGTAATCAGTGGTGACCACGGCCAGCTGAATGGTGCGGTTATCAGTCTTTCAGAAGTCAGGCCTGGATCAGTGAAGAGACATTTACAGCAGGTGGAAGTAGAAAAAAGCAAAGCTAGAATTTGAGTTTCAATGACATATATGTTGTTGGCTCAATGGGTTTGACTTTGGAACATTAAGTCACTGTGTAAGAAAGATACGGAAACCTGGTGGTCAACTGTAGCAGCCAGTTTAGAAAAGGCTAACTTAGCAGTGTCAGAGAGGGAAGGTGGCACTAGCTTGTCCAGCAAAGAATCAGGATGGCAGCATCAGGAACAGTATTCAGTATCGGTTGCATCAATGGGAAGATCATAGTAAGTTATTTCTAATTGTCTATGACTCAGCGGTCCCTGTTTCATTTGAAAAGTGACTGGAAATTCTTTCTTCAACCAAGAAGAGATCCAAATTGCAGCCCACAGATTAATCAGAGGCTTGTAACATTACTCCTGAACTGTGAGAGTATTGTATCATGGCTCTGTAAGATCTTCCAGACCATCTGGCATGCTAATATCACCCATGAAGGCTGGAAAAGAGGGGTTACTCTAGCTCTATTAAAAAAGGGCAATAAGAATAAATGTAGCAATTATAAAAGAATTACTGTGTTGTTGGACAGAGGGAAAAATCTTTGCTTTTTTGTGTTACTATCTTGAATCAATGATGCATTTGTGGCAAAGATCAGCATACGTAGTATGACTTTAGACCTGGGCATTTTGCTGTTAACCAGATCTTTACCTTTATATTTCTAACATCATTTATTATTAAGTATATATTTCTATAGCGCCAGCCTTGGGTGTGTCTAGACTACAGGGTTTTGTCGACAAAAGTGGACTTTTGTCGACAAAACTATACCTGCATCTACACTACCGCCGAGTTCTGCTGACATAACGTCGGCAGTTTTGTCAACGGCGGTAAACCTCATTCTATGAGGAATAACACCTTTTGTTGACAGAAGGAGTTATTGCATCTACACTGTCCTTTGCGTCTACACTCTCATGTCGACAAAGCGGCTTGCTTTGTCGACAGAACTGGATGTAGTCTAGATGCTCTTTGTTGACAGAAGCTTTGTCGACAAAGCCTTTGTTGACAAAAGCCTGTAGTCTAGACATACCCATTGTGTTGTATATTTGACAGATGAGTAATTAGTACATCTGGTCACTATTGTTTGAATTTTGAGTCAAGTTTATTCATACACAAATATTTCTTTTACACATTAAATAAATAAAAAGCTTGGAAAATATCTCACAAAAAACAGCTTTTTCAACCCTTTTGATTATGAAGACAAAGTCACTGCACTACAGCACTTTCAACCCACAGCAAAGCCTCAGAGGCGCGGGACCCCTCCGCCTCCCCGGCTTTGCTCCAGGTGTCCCTGGTCTGCTGGGGACCGTCTCCAGTAGACCAGGGACACCGGGAGCAAAGCTGCTGCGGCTTTGCTCCAGGTGTCCCTGGTCGGCTGGGGGGGGGGGGGGGGTTAGGGCTCTACATGGAGCCAAATTTCAGAAAAACCTCCTCTTTCAGAATATCCCTTATTCCTCTCACCAAGAGGAATGTAGAGATGCCAAAAGAACACGTCAGTCTTTTCAGAAACTGTTCCGAAAAAGTGAACATTCCTTGGATGCAGCAGAGTTTTTCTGGGATACCGCTGGTATCCCGGAAAATCTCTGCAGTCTAGACATAGCCCCTGAGGAGTGTACTATTGTCTGCTGATTATCTGTTCTGTGAGACTGGAGATCAAAGGCATGAGCTATACAAGGAAACACATGAACTGCCTAGCATTGGTTCTGGTTCTGGATCTGAGACAGATATGAACTTATAACCACTTGGAAAACCAAGTTGTGGATTTTGAAATGCTCATACCTACCAGAGTCCAAGACTAGAATTTGGAAGGGGAATATAGATGCAGCTACCCAAAACTGAGACAGGATTTGCAGCAATTGTTTTGAAGATGATTTAAAGTTAAACCACTTCATCTTTAAAGGGAATAAAGGCTTAAGATACCCAAACCTCTGATATTATATAGCACATCTTTATTGCAAGATGGAAAGTTTTGTTTAAAAGACATATTTATAAAGCAAATTTGATCTGAATTTTTGATAGGCCCTTTTCTCTTCTCTTGACACACTCTTTGTTCTTTTGCAGCCTATTTTGTTGGCATTTCACTGTTGGGTGACATATGTTTGGAAACAAAGCTTTTGTTTAAAAATGTAAATTATTCCTCATATTACACTTGTGAAGCATGATGCATTTCCCGGTACTATACACCAATCTATTACATCTCAGAGATCAGTATGTAGCTGTTAGCAAATACAAGCATTAAGGCCTTTGTTTCAGTAATTGCTTTTTTCAACCATTTGCCAGAAAGAGAATAATACCCACTCTCATCCGATATTATTCTTTAGGCATTAAAAACTTGTTTGGATTCCATCTCATACACCCACATTGAGATGCTGATTGTTTGTAGCATTTGAGGTGATTTTCATATCAGGCTTAATGAACTGTATACACTATGAACTGTAGTTTCCCGCATGGAAATAGTATTAAATCTAACAGTTTTTAATAGCTCACAAAGGGGATATTGTGTATGCTCTTCAGAAAGGAAAAAAAGTGCAAAGTGCTGCATCTTTCTTCACATTGGATATTACTCAACCAAAAATGTACCTAATCGCAAACCTTTCTGAGAATTAAACATTCTTTTTTTAAAAAAAGATTGGTATGGGCTAAACATTTGTTTTATTATTGCTAGACTATACATACATTACTGAGGGGCAGTGGGATAAGTTCAGTTTCCTAGCTGGTTCTTCAAAGGAAGGCATCAAAAGTGGAGGAACTGATATTTTGTTTCAAGATATTACTGATCAATATTTGCATATACAGAAATCTTTTAAGGCTCTTACAAACAACCTAGCCAGCTGGGACCATCTATCTCAATGAAATGAAATGATAGTTTGTGGCAAATCTGATTTCAGCAACTCTCCTATCCTTGGAATTCTGAAGCCACAATAGTATGCCCCCATAGGCAGGCCACAAGCAAAATAAGTAAGCACTCTAAACTCTTCTGGGCACAGGCTGTCTTTTTGTTCTGTGTTTGTACTGCACTTATGACAAATAGATCCTGGTCCATGATTGGGGGTCCCAAGTGCTACAAAGATAGCAGAAAGAATATTTCTTTCCATATAAGAGATCAAGTAATGAAGAGCATGCACTTGAGGGTTTTGTATTCCTGTACACTGAATGTCAGATAAAATAATTGTATTGTTTTAGTCTGGACCAATTATGCATAATGAGTTATAGTAACACATTCGGAGCCAGAAAATTCCCAGATAATGTTAAAATATGAGAGCTATGAAATCTACTATGGAAAACACAGCTTGTTTTTTTCAAAGTCAGAGACCACAGTAGAAGTCAGAAGCCTGATGTCAATATCAATTCCACTTACCATGATTCTATCACTCCTTTTTATTAAAGTTTCTTCAAATGGCATAGAGGACCATAAGGAGGTTAAAGTCTTTTAAAAAATGAATCTACGCTACCTGGGATTAGGTGAGCTAATGATGGAGGAGGTACCAAGGTGAGACACTCGTTTTTGTTATGGTCATAAGGGTGTGGAGCTCAGAAAGCAGCAGCCAGTCAGAGTGGAGATATTTGCATAGTGTACCATTATTGGGGACATTAATATTATTATAATATAGATATGCCATGAAGAGGCAAATTGGACAAACTTCAGTCTCCCAGTTGGTTCTCCAAAGAATTGCTGAAACATGGTCTTGTAATATGGATTGTTAAAGTATGGCATATCTCCAACCTGAAACAATTTCATTTCAGTATAATTCTTTATAACAAGATTTTATGAAACAATTGTGACACTGTTGCAAGATTCTCAATATATTTGCAAAAATAAGCTATAAAATTAGATATGTAAAATAATGTGTGTAAAGAAGACAGAAGATAGGAGTTAAAAGAAATTAAAAAAATAAAGCATGTTTTAAAAGAGTAGTAAACAATATGATTAAAAAAGAAAAGGATGTAGCATATAAAATAACTGTGATGGGCATCAAACAGAAAGTTACATGTGGAAATAACTATTAAGGTCTGTGCATGCCTGGATTTCTCTTGCAGTTACAGTTTGTGCCTGCCAAATAGAGACCAATCATGAGATCAGGTAAAAGTGCACCTGCTAATGCCCATCCAAAAAAACAATGTTATACGTTCCCCTCAGGGCCTTTTCCAGTTCCCATCAAAGTCAACGGAAAGACTTCTGTTGACTTCAGTGGGCTTATCTCTGCAAATTGTGTTAGCACCGATACAATATAATTGTTCCTCGAGGCTGTTTTCATTGCTGTCAGAAGTAACTCAATTCTTCACAATATCAGCATACGTGATTAACTGAAATACAGCCTACTTTCTTTTGCTAAATATTACCTTGACTCCAGCAAGTCCATCCAGAGGTATGGACTGAGAGCAAGGACTCTGATCCTTTTAATTTTTATTTTACAGTAATAGTTAATTAAATATAAATATATCAGTTAATCTGAACAATTTGCATATTTCATGCTTTTACAGATGTAGGTGGAAACATCCTGAAGAATTGCAAAAGCTCATACAATGAAGAGGATTTGTAATGCAAACATATTTTTTTGACATTTGTCCAGATGAACTCAGATGAAATTCTCATTTAAATATTGAAAAGACACCAACAATATTTAACCCCTTTAAATAAGTCTGTGAGCATCAAAATTAATTGTAGGGTGAAACATGGAGACTATGGCTATGTCTAGACTTCAGAGCTTTTCCGGGATACCGGAGGTATCCCGGAAAAACTCTACCACATCCAAGGAACGTGTCCACTTTTCCAAAAAAATTTTTGGAAAAGCGGAAACATTTTTTCAGCTTCCCTGTAAACCTCATTTTATGAGGAAGAAGGGATGTTCCAAAAGAGGGTTTTTTTCTCATATTTGGGCCCGTGTAGACGGGCCAAATTTCAGAAAAGCCTCTTTCAGAAGTAAATTAGTAAAAGATATACAATTTGCATACCACAAATTGCATTTCTTTTTCCGATGTATCTTTGTAGTATAAACATAGCCAGTGTGTCCTTAGAATCAATTAGCCACAACTCTAGCTCTCACATTCTATGTGCATTCTCTTTTACCTTCTCCTCCTAAATTACCAGTAAAACACTCTTGAAACAGAATGGTGTCCCAGGGGACTTTTGACTTTGTGCCCAGGTAACAAGAACTGGGACACAGGTTATAGCAGGTTGCAAGCTGTACTTATACTATGTATTTGAACTGCCACTTGAATTGCCATCCATACTGTCACAGAGCTAGTGTAGAGTTGTACTTTGAGGTAGAAATTTTATTAATTATAAAATGCTGAGTTTATGCCAACCCTGCATTCTGGTGAAGGGGTGAATTTTAATTATGCAGCATGGTTAATTATATTAGATAAAGTTCCTTAAAATGGCTTCCCACTGTACCACTGAGGTTAATTAAATTAGATTATTGTGTTACAGTGACTGTGACAAGGACAGCACATTGTAATGGAGATTTCATCCTCTGGTGTTGCATCAGATACAGAACAGCAATACATTTGAACAGCTTTCATGGTATTCTGAGAATAAAATTAACTTTCCTTCTCTGCTTTATGGAGGCATTTGCAGTAGAAACCAAATGGATTAAAAGCACCATTTTTGTTGGCAATATTTTCTTAGTCCTTAGCTTAGTAGCATGATTGTGTATAATGCCACATCCTAGAGTAAGTCGGTGTTGCTTCTATTCACATTCATGGCCCTAAATTCTGTCATATAGACTTCAGCTGAACTGTGCTCATTTACACAACTTGAGAAGCTGGCCCATAGTATTTAGAGTATTCACTAGGTATGTTTTCTGACCACCTCTCATCTTCTGCAAAAGCACTGTAGTAATTTTCTAAGGGTATGTCTACACTTGCTCCCTAGTTCGGACTAGGGAGCAAGTGTAGTCATATCCTAACAGTTGCAAAGTGCTCACTCCTTGTGACCACATCTGCAGATTAGCTCAGCTCCAGTGCACACACCCCTTCTACTCATCACTGCTTGCTCTGCAACTACTTTCTTTCTCATTCTCTGCAACTCAGGATGCTGTGTCTCGGCTCTTCAGCCACATCACTGGGTGTTTTCCCCTATCCAGGGTGTCAAAGAATCACTGAATCAGTGCTTCACTTGGTGTCTCAATCAGCTGTCCAGTCCAAGGCCAGGTCTAGTTCCATTTTCCCAGCAACTCATTGGGGAAACCAGGCTTGCCCACTACTCAAGGTTCCAGCCCAGGTACCCTATATATGGCAAATATGGTCTTCCCCCCACATTCCCCTGACTCTGTTGCTCTTTCCCTGGACTCCTTCCTACAGCTTCCAGTTCCCCTTCTCTCCCCACACCCCATGGCTATGTTGACACCACAGGCTTCTTGCAGAGCATCTACACTGCACACGCATTCTTGCGTAAGTAAATTTACAGTAAAGCGTCAGAACGGAGGGCTTCTTGCATGAGAGTTATTCCTCTCCCCATGAGGAATAAGCCCTCTTGCACAAGAGGTCTTGCAAAAGAAGGCAGTGTAGATGGGCAATAGGGGTTTCTTGCACAAGAACCCCCTAAGGCTAAAATGACCATCAGAGCTTTCTTGTGCAAGAGAGTGTCCACACTGCCATCGACACTTTTGCACAAAATCCCATCTCTTGCACAAAGCACATGGCAGTGTGAACCCGCTTTTGCGCAAGACCTTTTGTCTGCTAGAACTCTTGCTCAAAACAGTTGTTGCACAAGAAGTCTGCAGTGTAGATGTAGCCCATGTGTACTAGCTAAATTTTCCTCTTCCCAGGGAGTAATTATAGACTACTGAACTCTATAATCTCAAGCATATCTCTCTACTAACAAGGAGTGACTACAGCATACTTACTTTACAGCACCTTTCTGCTGCCAGTTTCCTGACTTTATAGCTGTTCTGCTTGTTTCGTCCCAACTGGACTCCATCTTCAATCAATCCTTCATGCCATGCTCTTCCCCAGGTGCATCTCATCAGGTTAATTATCTCAAAGTAACCTGCTCTGCCTTGTGTGGTGTGAACACCACGTCACATATACATAAACCCTTTTTAGAGATGAAATGAATATTCATTTTAGAGATGAAATGGATTGAGTAACAAGCCCACCCATGGGGAGGCAAAGGGGTCAGTTGCCCTGCAGCCTGTGCCAGGCTGTCTCAGCTCTGCTCTGTAGAACAGGCTGTGGGCTGGGTCCAGCTGGCTGAAAGAGGCCTTACCCCCCAGCTCTGCTGGGCATGCTCACAGGTGAGCCTGAGTATAAAAGGCCCTGAGGCAGCTCACCTGGGGTATGTCTAGACTACATGGCTCCGTCGACGGAGCCATGTAGATGAGTTTACTAGACATAGGAAAATGAAGCAGCGATTTAAATAATCGCTGCTTCATTTACATCAAAATGGCCACCGCGCTGTACCAATCAGCTGTTTGGCTGCACAGCAGATCAGTCTGGACGTGCCGCAGTCGACAAGGGAAGCCTTTGTCGATTGCTTCAGTAAACTTTATTTCACGAGGCATTCTGGAGCAGTTGACAAAGACTTCCCTTGTTGACCACGGTGTATCCAGACTGCCCCGCTGTGCCACCAAACAGCTGATCGGCACAGCATGGCAACCATTTTGATGTAAATGAAGCGGCGATTATTTAAATTGCCACTTCATTTGCCTATGTTTAATAAACTCATCTACATGGCTCCATTGACGGAGCCATGTAGTCTAGACCTGCACTTGGGTTGGAGGGATCGCTCAGTGGTTTGACTCTTGGTCTTCTAAACCCACTGTTGTGAGTTCAATGCTTGAGGAGGCCATTAGAGGACGGGGGGGAATTTGTCAGGAATGGTACTGTGAAAACAGGGGATTGGACTTGATGACCTTTCAAGGTCCCTTCCAGTTCTAGGAGATAGGCAATCTCCATTATTTTATATATATAAAAAAAAAGACTGTAGAAGGTGAAGGATCTGCTGAGAGAGGTCTAGAACCAGAAGAGCAGATATGGCCTGACTGGATGCAGCAGCCAAGGCCAAGGTGGCAGTCTGGAGGTACGGCAACATGGAGATGCATTAGGCAGCAGGAAGTAGCCAAGTAGCCCAGGGTGGGGAATTACCTCTGAATGCTCAGCATGTTGCAGTGGGAATCCCTGCTAAGCAAGTAGTGGACTGAGCCACTATCAATAGAGCCCTGGGCTGGGACCTGGTGGAGTAGGAGGGCCTGGGTCCTCCTATTCTCCCTCTGCAGTGCTCCTGAGCAGAGGTAGTTTCCCTTGGGCCTCTGAACTAGGCCTCAGCATCATGCTTACCCCAGTACAGGGGTTTGCTATTAAGGACCAGGCCCTGGAGCTGTATTAACTCCTTTAGAGGGGACTGCTATTTTGGACTCCAGCCATATGGACACTGATAAGTGGACCCATAGGGACTTTGACTGTGGGATCTTGCTTGCGGAGGGGAGTGGGGGCAGACCCCTCAACAGGGCCCCGTCACTATTTCAGTAGTGGTGGTGGCCAGTGGTGGCCAGAACCCTGAGCCCTTTAAATTGCCACCAGAGTGCATTGTGGCATGCTACAGGTAGCTTTGAAGGCTGTCTGGGGAGGAGGAGGACACAGTGCATTGTGCTCCAGGCTGCACAGAGGACTGGCTGCCACAGACCCTCCCCATTTGGGGCACAGATCTGCTTTCCTCCCCCCCTCTCTGCATTTGAAGAGAGTTTGCAAATGCATTGGGAAATAGGATTAAAATTAAAAATGATCTGGAGAAACTGGAGAAATGGCTTGAGGTACATAGGATGAAATTAAATAAGGACAAATACAAAGTATTCCACTTAGGAAGAACAATCAATTCCACAAGTACAGAATGGGACAGGACACTAGGAAGGATCCCTTTCTGAAGTACTCATTGTAATTCAGAAACCAATGATATCCTTGGGATGTTTCCTGGAGGTCTCATGCAATTTAGCATGGCTACTCCTAATTAACATTAAACTGCTTTTTACCATAATCATATTTCTACCACCTTTGTCTTGGATTGTTAAATTCACATTATTTAAATGAACATCTCCACCAATATCTTTCCTTTACTATCAATATGGATAGCTTTTTAATATTTACAGTATTTAAAAAGCCTGTTCACACCAATTTTAACCAAAACATAGTGTAACTTGACCCTGGGTCATGTCCTTGCTTACTTTTACCTTCCTATAACCCTTTTTCTCCAACTTATCTTTGACTTTCCCACCCTAGCAACTTCAATTTTCCCCACTCCTCTGCACCTAAATTTTGGGTTCAAATTAGCCAGTTTTCTATCAAATTTTAATCTAATCCTGCCTAGTAGCTACAGCCTGCATGGTAGCTAATACTGTTTTTTAGATTCAAAATGCTTGCTTACACGGGTGAGTGCTCCTTCCTGACACAGACAGTCCTCGGTTCTGTAAAGAAAAATCTGACTCCTTAGAAAAGCTATCATCATTTCATTCTAAGTAGCTTTAAAACATAGGGCATTGCTGTCCCTCTGCTAAGAGTTCCAGAAATGTGCAGCTGCATTCCACTTCCCCAAGCAGTATGAAGTGCTCCATATTACTTACATAAAAGGAGTCAGTTAAGCTTGGGATGTAACTGAAAGAACCAATGCTCTAATCTCACCCTTCCTTAGGCTGGCCCTGGGCACAGTTGGGAGATCATAATGAATAGAAATTGTTTTGGGAGGAGGAAGGTGATATCACTAACATTTTTTTTCACCCCAAAATGCAGCTTCTAGCTCTTCCTATAACAGTTTCCAGTTCCCTTGGAATATACACACAACTACTGCTTATTATAAGTATGCCATTTACTGCAAGGGAAACACCATCCCCATGATTGCCTATGGAATCTGGGTTTCCATGGGTTTTACACATCCGGTTATTGCAGTAATTTGATTAGTTCAGGCTCTTCATTGGAAGAGCCAATCTTAATCAACTGTATTATATTAAACATTGGACACTGAAAATCTTTTCCTGTCTTGCAAATTGAAGTGATATTTGAAAATTACTCCTGTTATATAGAGATGATGTATAAAAACTGCACTGATTAAAATTAGAGCAGTGCCTTTATGATGTGTGGTATTAAAATTGTCTGCTGTTCTTACTAATTAAGCATCATGTGCTTAGGCCCAAATACTCAACATAAGTGGTGTGAGGAGCTTGCATCCACCATTATGTGAAGCTGATGATCACTTCACTTGTTAAAGTAAAATGACATTTGTCTCAGATGAGGCAAAAGAAAATGATGAGAAATGTGAAATGTTTAGAGGGCTATGTGCAATGTACACATGTTGACAGTAATGGCTGCTGATAGCCTCTTCGGTCTATTGGTTTCCAATAAACAAAAGAGGAAAGAATCTTTTCTATGATTCTGTTGAAGAGTGACAGGGAATCCTTCAGTCATGAAGCAGAGCGTTTACTATAGCAAAGAAGGAGGCATTGCTAGATCAGAGCAACAGTGTACACTTCCCATATGTAAAGGACCTTTACAGATTTCTGCTTGGCCATGATGAGCTAGGGAATAAAATTAACAGGGAGCCTGGAGATAGCTGTCTTAATTGTATGGCAGTGTATTAGGTGCATGTGAGGAGAGATCAGAAAGCAAGGCAAGTTCACCATGTAAGCATTTATTGGGCCAAGTTCTGCTGTCAGTTCATATATCAAAGCCTATGAAAGATTTTACAAAAATCAGTGTCCTAAATATTACCAACTGAGCTCTGATGAGGAGCAGGAAAAATATAATTCTTGAAGCCTACATCTGAAAGGGAAGGGAACAACTCCTAAGCACTCTGGAACCCTGAAATATGTACTTGTGAGCAGATCCTATTGGAAATTTTCCAGCAAAATGTATTTTCAGTGACAAATGACAGCTTGTCAAAAACCAAAATGTTGGCTTAAAGGAATGTCTGATTCAAGAAACTTTTGAAAAGTTTCAAAATTGTCAGAATCCCCCACTCTGATATTCTCAAAATGAAAAGTTTCATGTTTCAGTTCAAAATGGCTCTTCACTTAGATTTAGGTTGAAGTAAAAGTAAATTTTAAAGTTATTGAAATGAAATGTTTGACCTGTTCTGGATTTTTTTCAACGTTATCAGATCACGAACACTTTTTAAATTTGAGATTGACTTTACATTCTAGTTCAGGACAGGATTGTTTGACATTTTCTCCAAACTCCAGGGGTCTGGGAAAACTGCTTCCTGCATAGTTATTCTATTAACTTTCTGTTATAGATGCACAATTATCTATGGGTAAATCTCTCTGTATTTCCTCACAACTATTAATCAAATATGAATCAGTCACAATTTTCCAATATGCAATAATTTATAATAGTGAAGAAAGAACAATACTCAGAAGAAGACAAAATACAGTGAATACCAGGGCTTCTGTACTTTTCTTGGGTCTTCTGCTGAGTGAGTAATGAAGGTAAGAGACATGTTTTAGAACTTGGACGTGATCAGAAGATACATGGCCTGAGTTGCTGATTAATTATTTCCTCACACGAACAAATTTTGATTACTAGAACACCTCTCAATGACTTACCTAAGACCCGTGTCCTCAGACTTCAGCATGTGCCAAACAATGCTGCTGTCCATATTCTAATATGCTGCACTAACTCCCTATTCATTTCAGACATCATTTCAAAACTGCTCTCCTTGTGTTTAAAAATCCACAGTGGAATTTCTCCTGGATATGTACAGCTTTTCTGTATGTTCCCTTTTCTGCTCTACTATTCAGTATCCTTCAGCCCTATCACAACTGTTGAAAGAGCCCTTTCCTGTATAGCTCATGGTCTCTGGAAAAAGCTCTATAGAACACTCCATATATTTACAAACTTCCAAAGAGTTCTCTCTTTTTCTTACCTTTTGGTTCTTAATTTTTCTTTTCTTTTGCTGTTATTTATTTTAAATTAATTACCATTGGAGGTAATCAAAGTGTAAAATATGCCCTCCATTTTTGATCCTCCCAAAATTATGCCAACATTTGAAAATTTTCCCCACTTGACTATTTGAATTTGAAAAGGGATACTTTTTGTATGCAAGTGGCTTTTACAAAATTTAGTTGCATTGCATGCAAAAACTACCAATAGGTAGAAAAATGAGGCATCTCTTTTGGGGGAGAAAAAGGAAATACAATCTGATGGACTATCCTAAAATATAGCACACAGAATCACAGCTGAAGTTAATGGCAGTTATACATCACAGGTCAGAGGAAGCCCATTTATTTTTCCCCTTTGTAATAGGAGTGTGAAATGGTCTTAACACTGCAGCTGTTGGCCTGGCCAACCTATTGCTGTGCTCAGATGAGTGGTTTTGGAGGACCATTACACTGTTCTGGATACGGGAGATGAGGACTTACCCCCTCAGACAGAGAAGTCCTGTACCCCCAAAGGCTTGGAGGTCTGCAGCCACCACTGCGAGGAAGTAACAGGGTTGTGGTGAATGGAGACTCTCTCTTCTGAGGGGGACGGAGGAACCCATCTGTCGCTTGACATGACATCTCATGAGGGATACTGCCTGCCAGAGGCCCATATCCAAGACATTATGGAGTCATTATCATGGATTATCCAGCCCTCTGACTACTACCCCATGCTCCTCCCCGCCATGCTCCTCATTCCATGTGGGCACTAATGATACTACAAGGTGTGACCTTGAGCAGATCAAGAGTAACTACAAGGCTCTGGGAGTATGGGTAAAAGAGTTTGGAGCATAGGTAGTATTCTCTTCAGTCCTTCCTGTCAAAGTTAGGGGCCTAGGCAGAGACAGTTGCATCCTGGAAGTAAATACCTGATTTTGAAGATGGTGTCATGAGGAGGGCTTTGGCTTCCTTCACCACAGGATGCTGTTCCAAGAAAAAAGGACTGCTAAGCATGGATGTGGTTCACCCTTCAAGAAAAGGGAAGATAGTATATGGATAACCTAGTAAGAGGGGCTTTAAATTAGGTTTGAGGGGGACAGGTGACCAAAGCCCACAGGAAAGTGGAAAACATGGTGACATGGGAGATGCCTTAGAAATGGGAGAGACCATGAGCTATAATAACAGAGATAAAGGAGGGACAAGGCAGAACTATTTGGGGGGTGGGGTGAACCAAATCAGTATCTTAGATGCTTATATACAAATGCAATGAGTATGGGAAATAAGCATAAAGAACTTGATGTGCTAATGGTATAGATGGTATCTGAGGGTATGTCTACACTACAGCGCTAATTGGAACTAACTTAGTTCGAATTAGTTAATTTGAACTAAGCTAATTCGAACTAACGCATCCAGACTAAACAACTAGTTCGAATTAGCATTTTGTTAATTCGAACTAGCATGTCCACATTAAGTGGACCCTGAACCGGGGTTAAGGATGGCCGGAAGCAGTGCCGGCAGAGCATCAGATGAGGACTTAGAGCGTGGAGCTGCTGTCTCAGGCTAGCCGAGGGCTGCGCTTAAAGGGACCCGACTCCCACCCCGGACAGACAGTTCTCAGGAGTTCCCCGCTTGCAAAGCAGTCCTGGCTTGGATTGCCCGGAGTACCCACACTGGGCACATCACAGCACTCGGCCATCAGCCCGGCTGCACTTGCCGCAGGCTGCCATCTGGGGAGAGGGGGCAATTGGGGGGCTGCAGGAGAGCTTTCACCCCCAGAAGCCCACAGAGCCAGCCCAGTCCTCCCCATCGGGGGCTCGTACCCCATTCCTCCCTCACCTCCTTCCACTTACCCTCCCTAGCCCCCCTTCCTAATGTACCAAATAAAGAAAATGTGTGGTCAAAAATAGAATCTCTCTTTATTGAACAAAACTCGGGGAGACTGGGAAAAGGAGGTGGGAGAGGGGAAGAGAGAGGGTGGGAGAGGGCAGGGCAACTAAAATGATCAGGGGTTTGGAACAGGTCCCATATGAAGAGAGGCTAAAGCGACTGGGACTTTTCAGTTTAGAAAAGAGGAGACTGAGGGGGGATAGGATAGAGGTCTATAAAAGCATGAGTGGGGTGGAGAGGGTGCATCAAGAAAAGTTCTTCATTAGTTCCCATAATAGAAGGACTAGAGGACACCAAAGGAAAGGAATGGGTAGCAGGCTTCAAACTAGTAACAGAAAGTTGTTCTTCACAAAGCAAAGAGTCAACCTGTGGAACTCCTTGCTGCAGGAGGCTGTGAAGGCTACAACTAGAACAGAGTTTGAAGAGAAGTGAGGTAAAGTGATGGAGATTGGGTCCATGGAGTGGTATTAGCCAGGGGGTAGGAGTGGTGTCCCTACCCAAAGTTTGTGGAAGGCTGCAGAGGGATGGCACGAGACAAATGGCTTGGTCACTGTCTTTGGTCCATCCCCTCCAGGGTACCTAGTGTTGGCCGCTGTCGGCAGACAGGCTACTGGGCTAGATGGACCTTTGGTCTGACCCAGTACGGCCATTGTAAGCTCAGGGCTCAGGGTCGGGGGTCTCAGTGGACCACCTTGATTTTCATGCACACCTGCTCCTGGGTGGCCAGGCTGGCAGCTCTCCTGCCCTAGCCGGCCACTTTCCTGTGCCTAGTGCAGAGGTCGTGGACGAGGTCCACGATGTCCGCACTGGACCAGGCGGGTGCCCGCCTCTTGAGGTCCCGGGCAAGCTCCCGGGAGCCGCCAGCCTGGTCCCAGGAAGAGGGGGAGGGCTGGGGAGCATTGGGTGGCTGGCTCGAGCCGTGCCAGGTGCAGGTTCTGCTGGCTGGGTGCTGGCAGGCTTGCACCTGGCACGGGCACCGTAGCCAACCCGTGCCCCTTTAAGGGGTCCGGGGCCGGGAGGGGGGCATACGAGTTTCCCTGGTGTTGGCCAGAGTGGCCTCCAGGGAAAGCTGGGGAGGGCTAGCCTCCCACTAGTTCGAATTAAGGGGCTACACACCATTTAATTCAAACTAGTAAGTTCGAACTAGGCTTAGTCCTCGTAGAATGAGGTTTACCTAGTTCGAACTAAGCGCTCAGCTAGTTCGAATTAAGTTCGAACTAGCGGAGCGCTAGTGTAGCGCCTATCAAAGTTAATTCGAACTAACGTCCGTTAGTTCGAATTAACTTTGTAGTGTAGACATACACACAATTGAAATATTGGTATAGACGTGTACAGTTTGCTCAGGAAGGCTAGGCAGGGAAAAAAGGGAAGAGATGTTGCCTTATATATTAAAAATGTATCCACTTGGACTGAAGTTGAGATGCACATAGGAGACAAACTTGTTGATAGTCTCTGGGCTAGGCTAAAAGGGGTAAAAAACAAAGGCGATGTCATGCGAGGGTTCTACTGCAGACCACCTACCCAGGCAGAAGAGGTGGGTGAGCCTTTTTTAAAACAACTCACAATCATCCAAAATGCAGGGTTTGGAGGTAATGGGGGACTTCAAATATCCAGATGTATTTTGGGAAACTAACATAGCAAGACACAGATTATACAATAAGTTCTTGGACTGCATTGGAGACAATTTTTTATTTTAGAAGTTTGAAGAAGCTGCTGCGGGGGGGGGGGAGAGCTGTTCTAGATTTGATTTTTAACAAATAGGGAGGAACTGGTTGAGAATTTGATAGAGGAAAACAGCTTGGGTAAAAGTGATCACAAAATCAGAGTTCATGATTCTAAGGAATGGTAGAAGGGAGAACAGCAAAATGGATTTCAGGAAGGAAGATTTTAGGAAACTAAGAGCTGGTAGGTAAGGTCCCATGGGAAGCAAAACTTAGAGGAAAAACAACTGAAGAGAGTTGGCAGTTTTTCAAAAGGACATTATTAATGGCCCAAAAACAAATTATTCCATTGTGTAGAAAAGATAGACAGTATGGCAAGAGACCACCTTGGCTTAACCAGGAAATCTTAGATGATCTAAAAATCAAAAAGGAATCCTATAAAAAGTGGAAATTAGTCAAATTACAACGGATGACTTTAAGCAGCAACACAGGTATGCAGGGGCAAGATCAGAAAGGCAACAGCACAAAATGAGCTCAGTCTAGCTAGAGACATAAAGACTAAACTAGAAGACATTTTACAAATATAAAAGAAGCAAGAGGAAGACCAAGGACAGCATAGGCCCATTGCTCAGTAAAGAGGGAGAAACAATAATAGAAAATAGAAATAATAGAAAACTTGGAAATGGCAGAGGTGCTCAATAACGTCTTTGTTTTGGTTTTCACCAGGAAGTCTGAAGGATGGGCTGCCTAACATAGTTAATGCTAGTGGGAATGGGTAGGTTTAGAAGTTAAAATAAAAAAGAATAAGTTAAAAATTATATAGAAAAGTTAGATGTCTGCAAGTCACCAGGGCCTGATGAAATGCATCCTAGATCACTCAAGGAGCTCATAGAGGAGGTATCTGAACTTTTAGCCATTATCTTAAAAATGTCATGGAAGTCAGGAGAGATTCCAGAGGACCGGAAACAGGCAAATGTAGTGCCCATCTATAAAAAGGGAAATAAGAACAATCCAGAAAACTACAGATCAATCCAGTTAACTTCTGAGGGAAGATAATGAAGCAAGTAATTAAGGAATTCATCTGCAAACAACTGGAAGATAATAAGGTGATAGGTAACAGCCAGCATGGATTTGTAAAGAACAAATCATGTCAAACCAATCTAATAGCTTTCTTTGATAGGACAGCAAGTCTTGTGGATAAGGGAGAGGCGGTGGATGTGGTATTCCTAGACTTTAGTAAAGCATTTGATACAGTCTCACATGACCTTTTTATCCATAAACTAGGGAGATACAACCTAGATGTGGCTACTCTAAGGTAAGTACTGTTCTCAGAGTTATTAATGGTTCACAATCCTGCTGGAAAGGTATAACAAGTGGGGTTCCGTGGGGTCTGTTTTGGGACCAGCTCTGTTCAATATCTTCATCAACGATTTAGATATTGGCATAGAAAGTACGCTTATTAAGTTTGCAGATGATACCAAGCTGGGAGGGGTTGCTACTGCTCTGGAGCATAGGGTCATAATTCAAAATGATCTGGACAAACTAGAGAAATGGTCTGCTGTAAACAGAATGAAGTTTAATAGGGACAAATACAAAGTATTCCACTTCAGAAGGAACAATCAGTTTCACACATACAGAATGGAAACCAACTCTCTAGGAAGGAGGACTGCTGAAAGGGATTTAGGAGTCAGAGCGGACCACAAGCAAAATGAGTCATGTGACACTTGCAAAAAAAGCAAGCATGATTCTAGGATGTATTAACAGGAGTGTTGTGAGCAAGACACAAGAAATCATTCTTCTGCTCTATTCTGCACTGATGAGGCCTCTGTTGGAGTCTTGTGTCCAGTTCTGTGTACCACATTTCAAGAAAGATGTATAGAAATTGGAGAAGGTCTGGAGAAGAGTAACCAAAAAGATTAAAGTTATAGAAAACATGACCTATGAGGAAAGACTGAAAGAATTGGGCTTGTTTAGTTTAGCAAAGAAAAGACAGAGGGAGCATGATAGCAGTTTTCAAGTATCTAAAGGGTGTTACAAGAAGGAGAGATAAATTGTTCTCCTTGGGATCTGAAGCAATGGGCTTGACTTGCAGGAAGGGAGGTTTAGGTTGGACATCAGGGAAAACTTCCCAACTGTCAGGGTGGTTAAACACTGGAATAAATTGCATACTGTAGTTGTGGACTCCATCATTGGAGCTGGTTGGGTAGACATCTATCAGGGATGATCTGGATGGTGCTTGGTTTTACCATGAGGGCAGGAGACTAAACTCTATGATCTCTTGAGGTTCTTTCACAGAATCATAGAATGCTAGAATTGGAATGGTCCATTGTATTTAAGGCAATATTAATCTCTGCACAGCACTAGCTGGTAAAAAGACAAAGGACAGTGATCAGTAGGGGATAAGGGAAGATATATTTTACAGGAGATTTTCAGTTACAATATCTAAAGAGAGCAATATTTTCTATTGCTCTAGTTCTGGAGTTTTTCACCATCATTTAAGGGGGCTCTCACTTGAGCTTATTGATGTCTGAACAGTTGATGATACAATAAATTGTGAGACAAATGATTGAACTTTTTATAATCTTCTGTATCATAACACGATGCATCAGTCTTTTTTGCTAAATGGAAAAATTCTCAGTGGAAGCTTGAAAAGAAACTAGTCATCAGAAACCAATAATGTTCTTTTTTTATTTGAAAGGGCTTAAATATCATACCTTTCCTTTAAGATAAAAAGAGCTCCCTGACCTAGTTTTATCACGGTCTACATCTACCCATGCTCTAATTCCTCATGTATACAATGTATCTACAAACTGAAATTAATTTTACTATTTGAAACCAAAGGTTTCATAGCATTTCTTCTCTATCTTGCAGTAGCTAAGAAGATTTTTCCTTATTTTAGCATGACTAGGGCAATATACTCAATGTAGTCTAAAAATTCTGAATATTTGGCAAAGCTTTTGTGATGCAGCACAGTGAGAACAGATAGGTTTGAGTTTTATTTTCCAGCTGCAACTAGCTTACTGTTGGCCTTTGTAAAATTGTTCAGACACAATCTTACTCTGCATAATTACTGAAGCCTCTGAATATCTCTCCCAGACGGTCCAAGATAAAATTTATAAAATAAAAATGTTGCTGTTCAGGAAAATGAAATAATTATATAATTCTCCACAGATAATCCTCCCCCCTCTTAGTTAACGTACACTACAATCATCTTTCATTTTTAAGTTTATTGCTTAATGACACAAACACTAAAAATCCCAGAAATCACCATTAAACTGAAGAAACAACAAGGAGTCCTGTGGCTCCTTAAAGTCTAAGGGTATGTCTACACTTGCACTCTTTCGAGAGAGGGATGCAAATGAAGACATTCGAAATTGTAAATGAAGCCGGCATTTAAATATCCCGCACTTCATTTGCATAACTGTGTTATGGTGCTATTTCAAAATATCACTATTTTGAAATAACAGATGCTGTTAAGAGACGGTATTTCGAGAACCCTTAGAACATCTGTTATTTTGAAATAGAGCTATTTCAAAATAGCGCCATAACGTGATTATGCAAATGAAGTGTGGAATATTTAAATACCAGCTTCATTTGCAATTTTGAATGTCTTCATTTGCATCCCTTTCTTGAAAGAGGGTGAAAGTGTAGATATACCCTCACATTTATTTTGGCAGAGACCAACTTTAGCAGATACATCTGAAGAGGGTCTTTGCCCACAAAAGCTTATGCCCAAATAAATCTATTAGTGTATGTCTACACTACCCCCCTAGTTCGAACTAGGGGGGGGTAATATAGTCATACGGAGTTGCAAATGAAGCCTGGGATTTGAATTTCCCGGGCTTCATTTGCATAAAGCCGGCCGGCGCCATTTTTAAATGCCGGCTAGTTCGGACCCCGTGCCGCGCGGCTACACGCGGCATGGGGTCCGAACTAGCCGGCATTTAAAAATGGCGCCGGCCGGCTTTATGCAAATGAAGCCCGGGAAATTCAAATCCCGGGCTTCATTTGCAACTCCGTATGGCTACATTACCCCCCCAGTTCGAACTACGGGGGTAGTGTAGACATACCCTTAGTCTTTAAGATGCCACAAGATTCTAAGTTGCATTTGCAGATACAGACTTACATGGCTACCCCCTTTGACACACTTAAACTGACATTCACATTCTCATCCATGACTACTCATTACTAATTCTTAGTATATTATAATATTCAAATACACTCAACTAGATTATTCACCTCAGCAAAAAACTCATTTTCAATTCAAGCATGTAACTAACCTCCTTGCACACATCCAGCACTTCTCTATTGATCCAATATGCACAGTAACTACATAACATTTTTTTTGTACAAGTAGCACCAAATATGTTACCAGATAAAACCTAAAATGGGCATCTTTGCTAGGTTTTTTCTTTTACATATTTACAATTTTTATAGTAAAAAAAAAATCATGATTTCAAGCAAGAGAGTTGATGAAGAACATGCATTGCTGAAATCATGATTGAATACTTTACTATATAAATTGCACCTGTAAAAGAGAAACCTAGCGAAGAAGCTTATTTTAAGTTTTACTTGGTAACATTTAATGCCACCAAGTTTTGCCAGGAGTGAATAGGTACCATTTTCATTACTAAATATATTATATCAATTCAGCAAAACACTGTTATATGAACTAGTCAGCCACCTGCTGAGATGTTACTATTCAAAAGGCACAACAGAGTGCCTCTGACCTCCCAGGAACAGGATTGCTTCATGCCATACATATCTCTGGATTCCAATGCTGTTATGAAATTCTATTTGAGTTCCTATAGTGAGATAATTTAATTTAAACTATTTTCATCACCAAAATCTGCCTGTTACTGTGAAATTTACCAAGATTGGTCCACCTCTCTGGAGTGTTCGGCTGAGTAGTGTTCTCCCTGGTCTGATCTGTTTCATAATCCGTACCTGGAGATTTGTGGTATAGCAGCAAGCCAAGAATGAGCCAAAAACATCACTGGATTGCTTGGCCTGGCCCTTAAACTAAGCTTTGAAAAGAACAAAAGAAATAGCACTTAGCTTAGATCCTGCTTACTGCAACAGTGACCTGTCACAACTTTAGGGTAACTGCACCTATTTTCCTCTTCCAACATCCACCATGGGCTACCATGGAAAAAGTTCATATCTCATTACATACCAGGAGATCTTTCAGGCGGCCTACACTTTTCTATTTGTACTGTGATATCCCCAGCAAGCTAGACTGCTTTAAAGGCGAGTTTCCATGCTTTGCTTTCTCCCCAGTGGTTATGACCAAAGGCTACAAGTTCTCACTCGTTCTAGAGAAGCACATTTATTCTTAAGGTGAAAGCATTACAGAGAAAACATATTTTAAATAATAAGGGACATACATGCATGCTAAAACACTTACTAGAGGTTACCTCACCTCTAACCTCAGCTCCTGTAGAAGTCCATCCTTAAAAGCCAATAACTTCCCCACAGTTAAAAGTTGCTGTCTCAGATTCAGAACCAGAACAACCAGTTGGGCAGTTCAGCCATTTCTTTATAGTGCTTGAACCTTTGATCTCCAGTCTCCAGGAACTGGTAATCAGCAGACAAAGAGCCTACCTACTCCGTGCCGAGTGTAGCCACGGGCACGGAGTTCAGACTAAGGGGGATTTAAAAATGGCGGCGTCCGGCAAGATGCAAATGAAGCCCGGGATATTTAAATCCAGAGCTTCATTTGCAACTCTGGTTGCCCTCATTTGCCTACCTAGCTCGAACTACCGAGCTAGTGTAGACATACCCTTTGTGTCTCTCCCTGCCCCCCTCCCCAGCCTCTCGTGACCTGCAAAGGAATCCTTCATTCATTCCACACTCACACCTTTGACCCTTCCCAAAATGCCCTACAATGCTTGCAACAGCATTAGCAATAGACAATGCCCCCTTGAGGAAGGGGGACATTGGGGTGTGACAGCAGCAGGCTCAGGGATAGCAGGGGGAGCGGGGCTGGGGAGAGTACAAACAGGGACAGGACCTGGGTATGCCATCACCTCCTGGATGGTGGCACACATGTTTTCGCACTGCCACACCAGCTGGTTCCACATGCAATTGCGCCACTCGGCATCATCGCGGACCTTTTGGGTGAGTGTTTGCTGCATGTCTTGAAGGACTGCGATGTGCTGCTGCATGAGGTCGTGGTGGACCCTCCAGTACTTGCAGCTCCCCCAGCTTCAGTAGGCTGCCTGGGCTGGTGTGGCGTGCCCCTCAGAAATGGCTGGTCTGGCTATGGAGGACAGAGGGAGAGGCGATCAGTCATCCATGCAGACACTGGCCCTGAGGGCGTGCCCTGCTCTGTCTGTGAGCAGCGAGCAACTGTCCTTGGAACAGGGGACGGTGATGTCCGGAGGGCAAAGCCACGTGTGGCCTGCACAGCAGGCCCCACCTCACAGGGGTCACGAGGTGCCCAGGGGACCATCCTGCCCGCTTTCCCCCTCCCCCATGGACAAGCAGGCCAGGGAAGTGTCCAGCCACAGTGGGCTCTCATGGGCAGGAGAGGAGCCTGGAGTGGCCTGGCCCACGCACCCACCCACACACACACACACACCTGCACCTGGCAGCGCTGTCTGCGGGAGCGGGTGGTACCTCGTGCATGCAGGCATGGTGGTGTGCTACGTGTGACACTCGTCGGTCTGTGTGGGGTCATGCATGCACCCTTGTGTCTACTCTTCCAGGGATTGGACCTGTGTGGGGCCTTCCCCCAGGCTGTGAGCAGCAGCCTGTGTGAACTCTGGGACTGGCTCCTGAGACTGTGTGTTGCACACTTCCACTGCACGTGCTTGCACGTGCACAGCCAGCTGCACACTGTCTAGGTCGAGCACGCCCAGCGATGATCACACCCCATACCCTATGCTCCCGCTTCCCCCAGCCTGACATCACTCACCTGATGTTTCCTCCCCGACATCAGATAATGCATGGGAGGTGTCTGTGTCCTGGGGTACCAGCTCCAGGCTGAGGGTGATGACACTGCCGGTGTCCTCCTTGTTCTGCAGCTGCAGTCCCCCCTCGTCCTCCTCCTCCTCCAGGAGCTCTGGCCGGGTGATCATGGGTGTCTCAAAGCCTGAGTCCACTAAAGCGGCTGGGGACAGGGCTTGCCCACTACCCAGAAACTGGTAGAGCTCTTTGTAATAGGGGTAGGAGTGGGGTCCTGTCCTGGAGTGGGAGCTGTGCTCCCTGGCCTGTGCGTAGCCTTGCCACAGCTTCTTCAGCTTACTCCTCACTTGGTCAAGGGTGCGGGGATGGTGTCCTCTCTGGCCGAGAGACTTGGCCATCCCGCCATAAATTTCTGCATTTCTATGGTGCGACTGAAGTTCCTGGAGGGATTCCTTCTCTCTCCAGGAGGGCCCAAATCTCAGCCCCCAACGAAGATGGCATCCAGCATTTGATGCCCCTGGGTGGGTCCTGCTCCCTGGAAGGGCCAGGGGTGTCTTGGGGGGCTTGTATTGTGCCATGGCTCCTTCTTGGTGTGGCAGGGAGAGCCGCATGGTCAGGGTGCTGCTCTGAGGCCAGCTTCCTGACACAAGGCTTGTCCTTGTTACCTGCAGCTTTAAGAGCTGGCTGGAGACAGGAACTTTAGAGTTGTGATAAGTGTGGATGGTGTGTCCACCGGGAAACCTGTGCTTTTTCCCAGAGGCCTCTTTTTTCAAAAGTATTGCCTCTTCCGCATCCACACACACCTTTTTCTGAAAGAGCTCTTTCAGAAAAGGCATTCTTCATTGTAGAATGAAGTTTACCAATACCAGAAAAACTTCTGCATTCTTTTGATTTTCTTTCGAAAGAATGTGATTGCAGTGTGGACGTAGGTGAAGTTTTTTTCCAGAAAAACAGCAGTTTTTTTTAAAAAAAACCCTGTAGTCTAGACCCGTGTTTCTCAACATTTTTTTGCTCATGGCCCCCTTCTGAACCTCATTTACCTCTGTGGCCCCCCTCATAGCCACTGTTAGTTGGAAAAAAAGGTACATAATTTACCTAATGTTCCATTTTTTCCATGTTGCCCCCTAGAGGTAGGGTGTGGCCCCCTGGGGAGCCATATGGCCCATGGTTGAGAACGACTGGTCTAGACGCACTCTTAGAAATGCCTTACGCAAGGAAGCTTAATAAAGGAAATACAGTCACAGAATTTTTTTTTTTTTAGCTTTTTGAACTCGGACAGGTCTAGACTCTGAATCCTGAATCTAAGGGTATGTCTACACTACATGGCTCTGTCGATGGAGCCATGTAGATGAGCTTTGTAGACATAGCAAAATGAAGCAGCAATTTAAATAATCGCCGCTTCCAATACATCAAAATGACTGCCGCGCTGTGCTGATCAGCTGTTTGTAGGCTCAGCACGGTAGTCTGGATGCTCGGTGGTCAACATCAAAAGCTTTTGTTAACGCCCCGGTAAACCTCATCCTACGAGGCATAATGGGGCGGTCGACAAAGGCTTTTGATGTCGACTGCCGAGCGTCCAGACTACCGCGCTGAGCTGACAAACAGCTGATCGGTACAGCGCGGCAGCCATTTTGATGTAAATGAAGCAGTGATTATTTAAATCACCGCTTTATTTTGCTATGTCTACAAAGCTCATCTACATGGCTTCGTCGACGGAGCCATGTAGTGTAGACATACCCTGAATCCTGAAGCCAGAGATTCCCAGGAGTTGCTCCTTGTGCCCAGTTGGAAAGACACTTTTAACTGACAGACCACTACAACTCTTTCACTCTTAGATTTCCAGGATAACTCATTTGTGTGTCTGTGTTTCCTTGCTTTAACCTGTAGATAACAGTTAGTTCTTTTTCTTAGTTAATAAACTTTAGATAGTTTATTATAGGATTGGTTGTAGGCATTGACTTAGGTGTAAGATCTAAAGATAACAATTGATCTGGGGTACATGACTGATCTCTTGCTACTGGAAGCAATCTGAACATTGCGTGATTTTTGTTGTAAATGGCCATTTGTTACAAAGTCTATTTTACCTTGTGGCAAGATGGATTGGAGAGGCAAAAGTGACAGTCTGTGAAACTGGAAAACTGTTATTGTAATCCAGGAGTTCACATTTGTTACTAGCTTGGTGAAATCTACTTATCTACAGTTTGGGGTGTCCTGTTTTTGACAGTCTGCCACGAGGCAGGCATTCCTGGCCTCCAGGCATCATACACCTCAAAAATACTCAATGCCTAGTAAGAATTGTGCATTAAAGTGCAAAGGTATTTGCTACGACTTCTTGGGCTATTTTGGTTTCACACATCAGGGTGGTTGTCTTTTGGATATTCACTCCCTTAATTTTCTAAAAACAAGAAATTTGTACTTTCTATCCATTATAAAATATGTATAAAGTGAATAATATACAAGTTCTCTTTTAGGAATAAGGTATCAAATGAGATAGATGCCCTAGCAAAGTAAATAATACTGTACACTATTTACTTAAATAAAACCAGAGATTATAAAACACAGAGGGATACAATCTCTTACAAGTTATTTGTTTAAACTATTTATGGTCTGATGACAAACCAGTTAAGATCCATAGAACAATGAATCACACAAATTCGTATCAAAACTTGATTAGTTTGTACCTGCTTCTTTTGCAAATCTAGATGTGTTAAATGTTTTAGTACATAAGCAAATGTGTAGCATTCATGCATCTGAAAATGTTTAATTTCAAATCCCAAACCATCCAGCCATGTCTCCTTTGTATCACCCTATTATCTAGTGAATTGGTAATTTGAAAGCTCATGATCTTCAATGAAGGGTAATACATCTGTATGCAATACAAGGCTTTCTGAGCTCCTTAGCAGTACAGAAACATTAAGCATAAACAGCAGCCATGTTTCATTGAAAGTGGTGTGCAACAATGGTTTTGCATAATATGAATATTTTTACATAAAAAAATAAGGTAGCCTATGTTAGTCTAACCATAATGTAAAAGGATTAGAACTTCTCTAACACTCTTTTGTATATTAATATCAGATGTGAAATTCCCAAACATATCTGTATTCATTATGTCAAAAACATAGTAACCATTTTCAATGATTATCTACTTCCCTAGATAGCCATGCTGACAATGTTTTCTTCCTTGATAAATAAGCATAATGGTGGAGTAATAATGTATGGAGTTATGATGATATAGCACTTATTACACCTCAAATTTTCAAAACACAATAGAGATTAAATGCTGCACTGAGTTTCTAGGGAACTGCAAGAACAGTGCAGACTTACATACTTACACTCCTGTGCTTGTGGGATGTCTGTGTGTACAACCATGAACATATCAGTTTCCAATGTTCATCACTATAAAGTATACGCAAACATAACTTTCTAGACTTTAGGAATAAAGCCACTTCTGCGGTGGAATGTGTCAAATTTTTTAATAGTTCAAAGGAGTATCACACAACACTGTAGGAAAGGAAATTAGAAAGATCATTTTACCCAGATGAATTATATAGAACTAAGCACTTAATTGCACTTTGATCAAGATTTTTGAACACCACTCTGCTTGCAAAATATTCCAGGGAATCTTTAATAACTCCATGTTTTCAGGATTCTTATTTTACATGTCATCTGAAAGAACTCTGCTGAAAACTCAGTGCCTCATAACTACACTATTTTCAGGGACTTGATTCAGCAGTGAGATATCTACTTACTAAATCACTGCCACCTATAATTGCTGCCATCTACTGAATTACTTACATTACTCCCTACAGTTTCCCCAGTTGAGTTTCCCTAATTCAGGAAGGCACTTAAGCATAATGCTTAAGTAGTACTTTGAGGGTGTGGGAGTTTGGCAGTGTTCAAGGAAATACAAGATCCTGGACAATTCATGTTGTGTGTGCATTTATATGCTTTGCTAATTCTAAGTCTGCTTGAACTCCCGGATTAGCAATATATGCCAGTGTCCCTAATTCATTTGTATGTAAAATGTGTCCGCAGCTTCTATATCAGCAAGCTTTGCAATTTCCTACTCGATGGTGTGCATGTTTAGTAAGCCAAAAAATCTATTCACATTTATATTTTTGTTCAGCTTCAGAGCCTCTGCATATGTAGGGTTTGTAGAATGCTATTTGAAAAGTTATGTGAAATAAAAATGTTTTTTTCCCTTGAGAATGAGTTTTGCTTAACAAGGCTTTTTAGTAACCGTTGGTGTCTTTATATCTAATTTCAGTATGAAATTCTAAATAGTCTTCAGGTGCCATAGCATCTGTATTAGGCAGTACATTATCATAAGACAAAAAACTAAATGAATGACTTGTTTGTGAGGTTGTAAACAATTTAAAACAGTATACTAGTGGTTTTTTAGCTGTGAATAAATAGTGACATGTGTTGGCTCCTCATAAGCCTTCATATATTCCTAATTACAACATAAATTCATCATCTTTATCATTGTCATCAATCTCTGCCTGTCTCCTGCACAGACAATGCCTGTGAGGCTTTTCACACTTTTCAATCCAAAGCTTTTACATTCATAGTAGCACCTCAAATATTATGTCTTTTGTTCCTCTACCTGATACTTTGCTACCTCTCCATTCTTCACATCTGTTCTTGAAACTATCTTTGAATACCTTACCATATTGTCTTTGACTTCAATGGAGTTTTTCTCGTAAGCCTTGAACATTCTCTTTCTAACCTTATAAATCTTTGCTAAACAAGGAAAGATAGAGCTTTGATAATATCATTTTGACACCATATGCTCTTGGAACATGAAATCTGTCTATAGCAGGGTGGCCAAACCATGGCTCATGAGTCTCATATGGATCTTGTACTGTTAAAGTGTGGCTCATGCAGCCCCCCTCCATTCCTTTGTCCCCATTCTCCATCTACCAGACTGGGAGTTGGGGTACTCACAGCTTCTGCCCTGCAATGTGTGTGTGGGGGAGGAGAAAGTGGGGAGGCCTTCAGCCCCATGGATTGCGCCTTCCAGGGATTGGGGCTTCAGTTTTGTCAGGTGTGTCCTGCAGGGCTGAAGCTCCATGCCCCGGCAGCATTCCTGGCTCTCGAGCTTCTGAAGATAATCAGTAAGTTTGGCCATCCAAACTTTAGGGCAAGTGCTCTTGTGCATGTTGTCTTATCTTAACAGTAATGCAAACGTTTTCCTACCCACTTCTGAGCTTCCCCACCTCCCCCACCTGATATTGTTGTCAGTTGGCTTACAGATACTCGGACAATGGCAAAGAGAGGCCAAAGTTTAAATAATGTATTATGATGATCCTACCATTAGCCCAGACTTCAATAAGAGATATAAATCCAATATTTTATGGAAACTGTAATACCTTTCTCCCTCCTCCAAAATGTAACACTGGTCTACAATTTTTTAGAAGTCGTCTGCTTCAGAGATAAAATGTGCGATTTATTATGTATTTTGATGTGCTGAATTTAAATATGACAATTAAAACATTTTATGTCTATGTATATTGTGTAGATAGTAGAGTTTTAATCATAAATTGTAAACCTAGGTCTTTTCATATGTTTATGGTTGCTTTACATGATAATATTTCACCTGTCCTGTTTATGTAACACTTTAAAAATCAGCAAAAGGGTTATATAAATAAAATTTACTATGAAACAAAAGGAAAAAACTATTATGTACATAGTTTAGTCCTATTCAGTGTCTACTCGGCGCTTCTTAGCTTGTCTCTTGTATTCATTAAATGGAGCATCTCTTGTCACTATCCAGCAATAGTCTGCAAGCATTGATGGGCTCCATTTGCCCTGATAGCGTTTCTCCATTGTTGCAATGTCCTGGTGAAATCACTTGCCGTGCTCATCGCTCACGGCTCCGCAGTTCAGTGGAAGAAAATCTAGATGAGAGAGCAAAAAATGTATCTTTAGTGACATGTTGCAACCAAGCCTTTTGTATGCCTTGAGGAGGTTTTCCACCAACAACCTGTAGTTGTCTGCCTTGTTGTTTCTGAGAAAATTTATTGCAACTAACTGGAAAGCTTTCCATGCCGTCTTTTCCTTGCCATGCAGTGCATGGTCAAATGCATCATCTCGAAGAAGTTCACGAATCTGAGGACCAACAAAGACACCTTCCTTTATCTTAGCTTCACTTAACCTTGGAAATTTTCCCCGGAGGTACTTGAAAGCTGCTTCTGTTTTGTCCATGGCCTTGGTGAAATTCTTCATCAGACCCAGCTTGATGTGTAAGAGTGGTAACAAAATCTTCCTTGATTCAACAAGTGGTGGATGCTGAACACTTTTCCTCCCAGGCTCCAATGACTGTCGGAGTGGCCAATCTATCTTGATGTTGTGGGAATCTCTTGCACGACTATCCCATTTGCAGAGAAAACAGCAGTACTTTGTGTATCCAGTCTGCAGACCAAGTAAGAGAGCAACAATCTTCAAATCACCACAAAGCTGCCACTGATGTTGGTCATAGTTTATGCACCTCAAAAGTTGTTTCATGTTGTCATAGGTTTCCTTCATATGGACTGAATGACCAACTGGAATTGATGGCAAAACATTGCCATTATGCAGCAAAACAGGTTTAAGACTTGTCTTCAATGAATCAGTGAATAGTCTCCACTCATCTGGATCGTGAATGATGTTGAGGGCTGCCATCACACCATCGATGTTGTTGCAGGCCACAAGATCACCTTCCATGAAGAAGAATGGGACAAGATCCTTTTGACGGTCACGGAACATGGAAACCCTAACATCACCTGCCAGGAGATTTCACTGCTGTAGTCTGGAGCCCAACAGCTCTGCCTTACTCTTGGGTAGTTCCTAATCCCTGACAAGGTCATTCAGTTCACCTTGTGTTATGAGGTGTGGTTCAGAGGAGGAGGATGGGAGAAAATGTGGGTCCTGTGACATTGATGGTTCAGGACCAGAAGTTTCATCCTCTTCCTCTTCCTCGTCTGACTTAAGTGAGAATGATTCTGGTGTATCAGGAACTGGCAGTCCTTCTCCGTGGGGTACTGAGCGTATAGCTGATGGAATGTTTGGATAATGCACAGTCCACTTTTTCTTCTTTGACACAACTTTCCCAACTGGAGGCACCATGCAGAAGTAACAATTGCTGGTATGATCTGTTGGCGCTCTCCAAATCATTGGCACTGCAAAAGGCATAGATTTCCTTTTCCTGTTCAACCACTGGCGAAGATTTGTTGCACAAGTGTTGCAGCATGTGTGGGGCCCACCTCTTGTCCTGATCTCCAATTTTGCAGCCAAAATAAAGGTGGTAGGCTTTCTTAACCATAGCGGTTATACTGTGCTTTTGTGATGCAAAAGTCACTTCACCACAAACATAGCAGAAGTTATCTGCACTGTTCACACAAGTACGAGGCATCTCTGCTCACTTTGGCTAAACAGAAATGTGTCCCTTTGCAAAATCAAACACTGACAAATAAGAGAGCACGACACTGTATGATTTCTAAAGCTGATATAGGGCAATTTGTTCAGCAGAGTGATGTAAGCTTTGTTATGATTGTATCATCCATGACTTCTAGGAATAACATGATGCAATTCATATCATGTATGGCGCAATACCAGCTTCAGATTGCATCATTCATTGTTTTGCCTAAAAAGCAAGTACTGTCCAAACCCAGTCATAGATTTATTCATAGATCCAGTCAAAGATGTATTTTAGTCATTTCTGGTTTAAATTGAGATCCTTTCCCTTTATAACTCACTTATCCTCCGCCATTCGCAAGTCAAGGGTCGTATATACTGACCCAATAGCATATTTTGAAAACTAGAGCCAATCACCAATTTTAAGCATCATTTTCATTCTCAGTGACCCAGAATTAGTAAAGTTTGACTACATTTATTTCAGAACTATTTTGGCTGTAGAGCAGTGCAGCTGCTTCTCTCTAGCTCCAGTCTAAACAGAAAACATCCCTGTATTTATTAGGTCAAACATCTGGGCTGTGTCTACATTGGCATCCCTTTCTGGAAAAGGGATGCTAATGAGACACTTCGGAATTGCAAATCCGCGGGGGATTTAAATATCCCCCGCGGCATTTGCATTTACATGGCTGCCGCTTTTTTCCGGCTCTGGGTTTTTGCTGTGTAGATGTGATTTTCCGGAAAATAAGCTACTTGAAAGTAGGAATAAGGGATCTTACGGAAAAGGGCTTATTTGTAGACACAGCCCTGTGGTCCTGTAATGTTTTGTTTAAGTAAATGGTGTAAAATTTTGGCCTTTGTTATAAAACTTACCCTCACCTGAAGCTGCTATGATGTTTTTGTTTGTTTTACCTAAGATAATATTTGCTGGCAGGTTATATAGATGTCAAATGCAAATGTCCATTCAGATTTTAAGCATAAGTCAAACTGTTTTGCCCACCATGAAGTATAGCTATGTATTAGTTTCTTGTGCTCTGCATTTTAGAAATCAGTGGAATCTCTTTACTTGAAAGAGCATATACACAATATATGCCCACAACTATTCTAAAGTTCGAGAAAAGCAAAAATGTAACAACACTAACTATATTTTAGTCAAATATTTCTTAGAGAGTCCAGGTGATGTAGCTTACACTTTATAGTTTATAACTCAAACTATTGAAGCAGAGGTTGTAATTATACAGGAAGAAGGAAATGTCACTTATAAAATATGTTCTGTGGTCTGTCTGTGTATATTGATCAAGAGAGTAGGGTCATTTTTTGTTTTCTTTTAGGGGTTGTTTTACATTATATAACCTAATGTAAAATAAAAGGTAGATCTGGGACCAAACAACAACATTCAGAAACCTTCTAATTTTCAGTTACATTTTGTATGAAATATTTTCTTTATTAAATTATTTTAAACTCCTGAAAACACTTTCTAACATGTATCGTTGGAAGACTGAGAAAGGCGTTCCTGTAAATCAGTCAAATGGGCTAGCGGATGAAGTAAAGGGACATACTGAGTTTTCTTGCACTAAGTGCCTGTTGCTAGGGCTGATAAAATTTTATAGCTACTCTATGTGACACTTTAAAATATTATTCAAATATGAAATAGGCAAACACTTTGCCCCACATTTCAAAGATACTCAAATTGAAGGTTAGAGTGGCTGAATGAATTTCCCATTTTGGGCAGCTAGACTGTCAGAAGCTGTTTATTTAGAAACCATGTCTAAGCCATACTCTTATATTTGTAAGAGAATTTAATAAGGACAGTCATTGGCAGAAGTAGAATCCGAACTCAGGGACCTCTTAAGGCTAACCCATTAGGTCATGTGGCTTTTGTAGACTGCTTCCTCCTGCCACTAGCACTCCTAGGCCAAAATGCTTTTTGAGTTTTCACAGAAAAAAAATCACTCTCACAAATTCATTAAAAAAGTCTTAGTATTAGTGTTGTAAAGTTGTTAGTATTAGTGTTGTTCCTACTAATCTCACCAAACCCTAATCTGGCATTATTTGCAAAATCTCTTCTCTTGTTATGATACTCAGGTTACTTTTGACTGAGCCACACCTTTGTAATGACTGGAAAACTTTTTGAAAAAATGGCATTGATTAGTCCCAGAATATATGCAGATTTTGTACAGGTGAATATAGCTAAATGTATTTCTGTATATGAAATACTATGGATGTTATCAGGATATTTGTACAGAAAAATATCTTTGTTCTGTTATGGGCCATGATTGGTTCAAAGGAGCCTGATTGACAGACTTCGCCAAGCTCTGGGCAAGGGTGTGTGTGTGTGTGTGTGATGGGGGGTTAGATTTGGGCCCCTGGAAGGGATGGGGCCTCAGATGGAAGGGGTGGGGCTGGTGCTAGCCTCCCTCAGACAGCACTTCAGCACCATTCATGGCTGTAGTGACGATTTAAAGGGACCAAGACTCCGGCCGTTGCTATTATTACTGCAGCAGCTGTAGTGGCTGGGAGTTCCAGGCCTTTTTAAATCACCAAGTCCCAGGGTAGCTGCCCCTTTCCTGCCATTGGTAGGCTTGGTTCAAAATGTATATCAAGACTTTCAAAATTATTTGAGTTTGAAATGCAAATATTTCATTGTGTGTAAATTGCACCAGATCTATTGAAGAAAGAAGGAGCACAGAAAATTGTTTTACTATATGACATCCCTTTTTGAAAGATACATCCAGAACAAGACTTCAAGACGGGGGTGAAAATATCCTTGTGGAGTTAGCACATCTTTGAAAAATATGTTGCAGATTTTGTTTTACAGTAGTTATTGTGTAATTTATGGTGCATTGAAGTTTTATGCTTAACTGACATTTATAACAAAACAGTATATTTTACATATTAGCTCTCTCTTCCATTTCCCATTGACTACTAGAATATGATGAACTTTCATTTCATAGTTTTACTTTTTTAAATACGAGTACTTCAGAAAATTTTGCTTCTGATCACAGCACAAAATATTCTGTAATACCATTGGAGGGTCGTTATATAATCGGAATTCTTGCAATGTAAAGTGATTAATATAAATATATTAAAGTGGTTGAAATGTGTAAACTTCAAAAATTCAGATGGTAAATTATGCTGCATTCAGCAATCAGGCTTCCATCTCATCCACAGCTAGTGAAGATGAGGTGGCTAGGCAGGTCGTCTCTGGCAGCTTTGCTAATGTATGCTCACAGACACAACAGTTTGCCATTTTGGCAGACTAAGTCATGTCTTGTATTTCTCCCAATCAAATAACTTATTTGGGAAAACAAATAGTCATTAATAAAACCTTTACATTCACTCTGTTATCCAAAGTCTTCCTTGTAATCTACTTATACAAATGAATTCCAATGTTCCAAGTAAGGGCTCACTTTGTAGGGCACAAATAACCACACAAAAACTCTGCAATTACATCGTAACTATGGAAAATGCAAGTAATAATTACTAGGTGATCACAAGTATCTGGTTACTTTTATTTTTAAGTTTATTATCTTGTAATGCTGAAGTTCCTTTGTTGATCTGGGATGCAACCTTAGTTTCTTCATCTGTGGAATGAGGATAATGATACTGACCTCCTTTCTAAATCACTTTAAGTTCTGCTGATGGAAAGTGCTATTTAAAAACCAGGTGTTATCATCATGATCTATAAAGTGTAGACATGTGTACACATATGTAGAAATGCCTTGCACAGTGCTAATGAAATTTGTCTTGTATACATGGGACTATTCCAGGGATACATTGTACACATAATATATTATCAGCTACATCATGTAAATTTTAGTATTGCTGTATATGTATTTGTAACAAGCAGGAATTTTACCAACTTTGGTCACTTTCTCCACCCAATGTGGCCATTTTGACACATGTTTAATTCTAATGCCTCTAGACACAATGAAGATGACCATAAAACATGTCAGTTTTTTCATGTATTTTTTCCACCAAACTAGTACAGAGTGACAATACCATAATTTAAAGGGAGAAACATTGAGATATCTTAGCTATATTACATTCCATGGCTGACACATAATGTTTTGTCTGAACGTTAGAAAGAGCAGCTGTGGCCACTGAGTGAAAAGGTTTCCTTTATAATTAAAAAAAACCCAACCTAAATGGAGGCTGTGCTCTAAGAACTGAGGCATGTGTGCGATTGATAAATAGTCCATCATAAAATATTATATTTTGTGAACTGGTGCAGTTGAGTGCAGAATACTGTGGAGAGGAACAAACTGAATAATCAAAACAGAGATAGCATTTCCCCTAAGGGGGCTGGAAAACAGATGGAGTTTGCATGTTCCCTTCAAACAGAAATATGCACATTTTGAGCCTCATCCAGCTCCATTTATGTAAGTAGGAGTTTTTTTCTTTTAATTTTCAAGAGGACTGGAACAGGCCTTTTACAGGGATATTCTATTTTAGTTTAAGAGAAAACATCTTGCTGTCTGGAAAATACTAGCTACATTTCTTTCAGAAGTGCTGAGCGCACACAACTACAAGGCAAATCAGCCTGTAGCTGTTCATAAAACTCTAGGAATAACTTGTTTGAATACATTTTTGCCCTCTTTCATGACATACATTCTGGTAGTACCATACAGTGACACTTCTAGAGTGTCATTAGAATGCTTTGTACACTGAGACAAACTTTATTTTAGAGATGGGTAAAGGGAGGCACAGAAAGGTTAAGCAATTTACCCAGACAACAGAGTGTGACTAGAACTCCCAAATCCTGGTGCCTACTCCTTGCTCCAAGCACTGGGCTACATTAACTCCCATATGATGGAACGAGTCCACTAGACATTTCATTACAAAATGTTAATTCTTGCTCCTTCACAGTCCCACTTGTGCCCGTCCTACTGAAGCCACCACCTTGAACTCAGAGAGGTTGTACAGGTATCAATGGGAGCAGAATTTTGCTCAGCATCTTCTCAGTAAAAACATTTACTATGTTTTTTTCTGCCATTATAGACAAACCCTAAAGAGCTGTTGTGATAGTTCCTCCATACTTTATGAAATAGGCTTACGAATATAAATATGCATAATTCAGAGATGGTTTGGACAAAATACCTCATGTAACCTATTGATTTTAATGCTACAGTCTGTTGGATCCGTATATTTGATTTTGGTGCATTTCTCATTCTTGTAAAGTTAGAAATATGAAGTATGAGACTATTTATAGTTTTAAATGTGCTAATGAGAGCCATCAATGGTACTCAAGAAGCCTTAATGACAGGGGCAATGTCTACACTGCAGAGCTATTTTGGGATACCTCCAATATCCTAAAATAGCTATTCTTCATCTTAAGAAGAAACCTATTATATCTAAATATAACGGGCTCGCTATTCTGACGTCCTTGTAAAACTCATTGCACGAGGGATATGGGATGTTTCAGAATAGCACTTTATTTCAAAATCTGGCCCTGTGTAGACAGCCCCAAATTTCAAATTTCAAAATAAGATTGAAATAAATTATGCGATTTGAGTAGCACAAATTGTGTAGCTTATTTTGAGGTAAGGGTGCTATGTAGATGCACCCTGGCTGATCAACTTAATGACTTGTAGACAGCCTTGTTTGTCCTGTACGTCCAAAGATGATTGGACTAGTAAGGCATATGACTATACCACATGATACTGGGATTCCATTTTGACCAGGTAATTTTCCATGGAAGGGGGAATGGAGAACAAAGGATTCCCACTCCAGGGGAAAAACTATTTAAGCAAAGGAAGGTTATTGGGTCTTTGTCTTTGGCTGGTTTGGCACACCCAAAAAGAGAGTTGGGGGATGCTGCTTAGGGAAAAAGAATCTCTGACCTGAAGATTATCACTAAGGCAAAAACAGCCTTCTAGGATATGAATTTGTTTGCAATAGGTTTTAGTGCTTTAGAACTAAATATATGTTTTCATTTAAATTTTGTAACTTACTTTAATCTGTTTCCACTTGCAACCACTTAAATCCTACAGATTTACCTAATAAACCACTTGTTTTTACTATCAAACCCAGTGTAAATAATTGTTATCAGATGTTGGGGATGGGGAGATGAGCGACAAGCATGCATATCTTTCTTTTATTGATAAAAGATTCTTACCTGAATGAGATTTCATTGTGTAAAACTTTTACATGGAGAAAGATGGATTTATTTGGAGTTTTGATCCCTTTTGGAGGTTGGTTTCCTGGGTTCTGTGCCCTTGAACTTCATTCTCCCAGAGCTGAATTGGTCTGCATTTGTCTTCATAGGGGTTGTAACAACAAGTCTGTGCCTTGTGTGGGGGAGACCAGAGGCTCTGGCCCAGCAGAACATAGTAGTGGAGAGCCCCAGAGAGCAAGAAAGGGGGAGGAATAGCTCAGTGGCTTGAGCATTGGCCTGCTAAACCCAAGGTTTTGAGTTCAATTCTTGAGGGGGCCATTTAGGGATCTGGGGCAAAATCTGGGTATGGATCTGGCTATGGATGACTGACCGCCTCTCCCTCTGTCCTCCATAGCCAGATCAGCCATTGCTGAGGGGCAAGCCATACTAGCCCAGGCAGCCAACTGAAGCTGGAGGGTCCACCATGACTTCATTCAACAGCACATTGCAGTCCTGCAAGACATGCAGTAAACAATCACCCAAAAGGTCCGCGATGACGCCGAGTGGCACAATTGCATGTGGAACCAGCTGGTGCGGCAGTGCGAAAACATGTGTGCCACCATCCAGGAGGTGATGGGGAGGTGATGGCATATCCAGGTCCTGTCCCTGTTCCTGCTCTCCCCAGCCCTGCTCACGCCACCTACACTCCCCCTGCCATCCCTGAGCCTGCTGCTGTCACACCCCAATGGCCCCCTGTGTGGGCAAGGGACTGGACTCAATGACCTCTCAAGGTCCATTCCAGTTCTATGAGATAGGTATGTCTCCATAAGGCGGGTGCCAGTGGCATGATCAGCAAAATGCAGAACAGCCCCAACGATGTCCACACTTTGCATCAGCTCTTTCAGACCAAATTCCCATTGAAATAAGTGAGGGGTGCAGCATTTGGGGCCCAATCCCATGTTCACTGAACTCAGTGGGAGTCATCCCATTAATGTCAGTGGGCTTTGCATCAAGCTGTTGGCTAGATATGGTCAGCCAGTGTTTTTATGGAAAATGAAAGGGAAAGCATGAAGTGTGAACCTACTTCACTTGCAATACTACAGCTGTATCTACTGTGTGTCCAACAGCCTTGCCAGGTTCCTGGGCAAGGTGGAAAGACCCTGCTCTGTGCCCCCGGAAAGGGTGGGCCTTGGGCACAAAGGGTGGGTCTGGAGTGAGGCAGCCCTCAGTGTTGCACTGGTGATTTAAAGGGCCTAGGGCTCTGGCCACTGCCACAATAGCAGCAGTGACGGCTGGGAGCTCAGCGCCCTTTTTTATCGCTGGGCCCCCAAGAACTCACCCCCTTTATTCTCCACCCTGCTGACAGACCTGTGGATCTAGACTGTGAATTACTTTTGCACAGTTGTGCATTTGCCTAAAATTCAGGAATAATGGAAATAGATATTCCAATACAGTTCAGGCAGAGATACCAAGGAGAAAGTGTGAAAGTAGCTTAATTATTAAATTGTTTGATATCATATAATAAGATTCCATTTTATCATACATGTGAATTTGCCTCTTCCACAGTTTACCTATCAGTCTCAGAATGAATTATTCTTCATGGATTATAGTATTTGCCAGTTTGTCATTAAAACACCTAGATTTAAGAGATTGGATTCCTCTTGCTGGTCTGAGTAAGTATCTGTCAGGATAGTTATGTTTGGCCTTTGTCAGTTTCTATTCAATATTTATGGATTATAGCTTAACTAGATTGAAAAGTTCTAGCTCTCATCCCAAGATGTTAGAGGTGAGCGAGTCAAAAATAACCAATGTCATTAATAACCTCCATGAAAAGAAATTCCCTGGCATTTTCCCAAATCACAAATAGCTCACCAGACTTCATGTACCTGAAAGAATTTACCCAGGAATGACTGCTTGCAATAGTTATAATGTCACATGTGTTCAGAAACCATGGCATGTGAAGGGGGAAAAATAGAAATTTAAGAGCCTCTTCAGGAAAAGTGAATAGCAAGAAGATAAATGAAAAGCTACTTCATTTTGCAGAGATTGGACTTTCAACTGGATTCTCCTTCTTCCAAAAAACTTTTAGTAAACCAATGAATATTTAGAAAAAGGTTCAGAAATTATAGCAATCCTATTGTCATTCTGCCAAAAAATTTTAAAAAATGCTAATACAGATAAATTCTAGAGATAGTCAAAAAATTTTCTTGGAATGATTTCTTTTTGATTAACTGAAATGTTTCTTGGGGATATGTCAATTTTGCAAAACATTTTGACTTTTTCCTTGGAATATCAAAATGACGTTTGTGCTGCTCCCCTGGAAGGCCCTTCTTGATTGCACATTTGGCCTGCTTTCCCAAAGAGTTGATGAAGCTTAGGCCACTACAACCACGATGCTGTAAGGTGTGCTGTGTAGCCGTCTTTGTTGGCAAGAGAACTCTCCTGCTGACAAAATAAAAGAATCTCCAATGAGGGATGGTGGCTCTCTCAGTGGGAGAGTGTCTCCATCCAACAACATCAATAAAACTTTGTCAATCAGGAGTTTTTTGCACCCCTGACCAACAAAAGTTTTACTAACAAATATGTAGACATATCCTAAGTTCCCTGACTCTGCTTCATGGGGAGCAGTGAGTGGCACCTCACTAAAGGTACATCTACACTGAGGGGTGGGTATCTCGAAAAGCTCTGCTGCATCCAAGGAACACGTTTGCTCTTCTGCTTTTTTTTGTGGAAGAGCAAACGCTCTTTCAGGAAGCCCTGTATACATCGTTCTACGTCTATATGGGGCCAAATGGTGGAAAAACCTTTTTCGGAAAAGCAATCGGAAAAAGCTACGCAAATTGCAAAATTTGCGTAGCTTTTTCCAAAAAAAACCCTATAGTGTAGACCTAGTCTAACACTATTGCACTTTGTCATTTTGTCCAATTTTGGACAAGATATTTTTTAAAAATGGGTAATTTTTTGCCAGAAGGGATTTCAGTTTTCAGCCAGTTCTTCACTGGTGCCCTGCAGTAAACTAGACACTAGTTTTGGAGGCCTGTAAATGAGTTATTCCAGGGGCATTAGGTTGTATTCATAAACAAAAGAATACAAAACAAAGGGGTTCTACTGTGATAGCTCTATGTTCTATTTATCTACTACAGTAACATATCTTTAAACGCTATGTCATGATCTCTACCTGGCTTATGGTAAACTCTTCTCATATACCTATCTTCTAGAAATCAGATCAAAGAGGCCCATGTCATGTGCTGATTTATACCCATTACAATTCTGTATATGTCAATGGCTTTGTGAGTGGTGTAAGTCAGTTGAGAATTTGGCCAAGAGAGTGAAATTATGACAGAGGAAAGATATATGTTTCTTCAAAGCTCATAGTCTGTCCCTGTAGCAAAACATACTGAAAACCCATCAGACATGCTGTGTAGTACTGCTAATACACAACAGGGAGCAGCATAAGGCAACAAAAATAAAACTAGATCTGGATACAAGAATTTCCGAGTAGCTTTACCAAAGCATCCGGAATTACACTGGGGTAAAAATGGTGAAAGGGAGATTAGAATTAGGTCCACTATTACTAATATTATTCAAGGATATTTCACTGTGAAAAGGTATTGGGCATTTGTGTTGTGTATTGAATACTACTGGGCACCTACCAAGATTTCATTAACGAAAAGCTTAAAAGAAAAGGTTTCTAAACAGTGAAAGATCAAAATAGCAGCCTGTCTAACTTGGAGGCAGCTCCTCTCTGCTCTGTCATCAGACTAATTCCTCACAGGTGCATGTTAGCATATTAGTTACAATTTACAGCTACAGGATTTATCATCCCTTGTCCATTATCAGACACTTCTGAAAAATAGGAGACCAGTAGTTCCATTTCAGATCAGGAGGATACTGAAAAAATTAACTCTTTATTGTGCAGAACTGAAATGTAATATTATCGGGGAAAACATATTGAAATGTTTGAACTTAAATGTTAAATATTCAAACCTGGAATTAGATTTCCATACAAGACTATTGCTGGACTTTCTTATCTACTACATATTTATTAATGTAGCCCCTACTACTGTAGTGGCACAGGAACTCATTGGTGGTTGTCTTGTACTTTTGAATCTGCTAAGCCAGCATAAAGTGTCCAGATCTGGCCCCTGAATATTTTCTCAATTTTCCCTAGTGGGATGATGATGGCAGCTCCTAACGAAGATCCTTCCCCATAGTTCCCCCATAAATACTTTATCTCATGATGTGATACAAGAGTCCATGATAATCAGCACCATAAGCACACTTTTATAGATAGACTCATTGTAGTACTGAATTTCAATGACCCCTGCTGGATGTACATTTTAACGTTAGTGGAAAATACATTTCTTCAAAGCTTAATGCTCCCTGGCTTTACTTAATTTGGCACATTTATTCAGTTGTATTTCAGGAGTCTCAGTCAATTTCAAAATGTCTTAAAAACATTCGAGATTAACAGGTAAAATGAATAACTGAAGTGTATTATGCTGTTTGGTTTTTTAAATATTCTTTTTTCTGAATTGGGGTTGACCTTTCTTTTTAATTCTGCACTTGAAGAAACCAAATTAGAAACTCTTTTATTACACTTGATGGAGCCTTTTACATTCTTGGCAAGACAGAAAAGCTTTGTTATGCATACGCAGTCACATTTCACAGAAAAAAATTAACATGAAGATCCAGGTGATTTCATGAATATTCATTTGTACAATTTAATCAGCTTCTGTTCATTATCAGCATTTACATTTGAAACAGGTATGCAGAAATAAATAAAGGTTTCAGAGCGCTCATATTGACATCTCTTACATCTGGGGTGTTGTCTCTATCACTCACCTTCAATGTTTTGCTTTCATAGATGTGTGGATTACAGTTACTTGTTTAGTTAAAAACTGGCAGGCCCAATACTGATGGTTATGATGAATTCTTGGAGTATTTACTGTAGCTCAAAGGGGCATAATGTCCTCTCTGCTTTATAATTATTGCTGCTTCTTGCAGCATGGCAGCTTTGTGCAATGTGTTTTCAGGTTGATTGCTTTTGGAAAGTACATTTTTCATATCAATTCCTTTACACAACTTTAAACTTTGAATATCATTAAAGACAGAAAACATATTTAAGGCAGAAACATATCATCTGACAATTAAGTCCAACTCTGCCTTATGTGAGCATTAAAACACAATGAAATCATACTGAGGAATGCCTCCCATATGGACTAAACTGTACATCTTGTCAATAGGTGATTGAGGCTGGTTTACATGGTTATGGCAAATGCACCTACAGTGCTGCTAAATGAAAAAAGGGAAAAAAGGTAGTTGGGAAGGGAACTATGCCATCGTTTTTTTAATTCTAAAATTGAGCAGTGTCTTTTATACCTCTTTTTCTGTGCATGATTATTATATGTACTTGCCTATACATTCTGTCCATAATGTTGATTGTACATTCTGATGATACAAATAAGAATAAACTAAGATGAAATATCAAGGGCAGTGTAGTACTATTTCTTGATGAGTTAAAACACTTCTCTTTTAAAGAGAAGCTAGATCATTTCATGGAGGTTAGGTCCATAAAAGGCTATTAGCCAGGGGATAGAAATGGTGACCCTGGCCTCTGTTTGTCAGAGGCTGGAGAAAGATGGCAGGAGACAAATCGCTTGATCATTGTCTTCGGTCCACCCTCTCTGGGGCACCTGGTGCTGGCCACTGTCGGTAGACAGGCTACTGGGCTAGATGGACCTTTGGTCTGACCCAGTATGGCCGTTCTTATGTTCTTATCCAAATACTTGGTTTTTAAAAAGATGTTTGTGGCTTTGTTTCTCTTTGTAGAATGCTAACTTTCCTGTGTTACATTTCAAATGGGGAATCTGTGTACTCTCAGATCCTCATTTTTCTGTCCTTATTCTGTTGCTTAATCCATTAGCAATCCTGTTGATTTCACTGAGGGTACCCAGGGAGTAATGTACTATTTCATGAGTATACAACCGGCAGATTCTGTTCTTTAGTTACTCTCTGTGATGAATATGTATATTTAAACAAAAAAGGTAGGGTCTGATTCCAAACTCATTAAAATCAATGATCAGTTGTGGTCAGTGATCTGAAAATTAACTGAAGAACTCAGAGAGTTGGATTTCAATTAAGTGATCCTCAAGGTACCTCAACAGGTGTTGTCTCATGGCAGAAAGAACATAGTACAGGTTGAATCTTTGTGGTCCAGGACTCTCAGGTCAGGCAACTTACATAGTCTGGCAGGAGCACAGATGTTGCAAGACTAGAGAGACTCAGGGGCAGAGGTTGCTGGCAGCTCAGAGCAGAGCTCCCAGCAGGGCAGCAGAGTCTGTGGGACACCAGAGCCCACAGTCTTTGGGGCAGGGAAACCAGAGGGGGGGCAGAGCTCTAGGGGCAGAGGAGGCCACAGCAGATGGCGCTGCTGGGCGCTCCAGTCAGGGAATGGTGGTGGGGGGGAGGCTGCCTGCAGCTTGTGGGGCTGAGAGGCTGGAGAGAGGATCCCAGGGGCTGGGGAGAGGAGCCCAGAAGGGAGGTTGGCATCTTCCCTCCCAGACCTTCTCTGGTTTGGCAAACTCCCTTGTCCAGGACCAGTCAAGTCCCAGACCAGAGAGGTCCAACCTGTAGTTGTGTAAATCTGTGTCCATCCTTACATCTACCCCTGGTTTTTGTTTCTAATATCCTACTATTATAGAGGTCTTTTCCCTATAGATGAGCCACCTGTTTTTGAACCTAACAAGAAACCAGGTCGCTAGTAATTTCCAAGGTTCACAGAAAGTCTGTGAATATTCCAGTATGCCTGGCTGATCTTTCAAGTGAATTATGGCAACTTTTGAGTGAACTCAGGCCAGGTACAGTTTAGATAGAAACCAGGTAAAATGTAGAGAGGTTTATAGGTTTGAGTTTAAACTGAGATACACATTGCTAGTTTTGGCTCACTTTGAGAGTCCTGGTTCTTTACAGCAAGAAAAGAAAAGGTAAAGTTTAAGTAATAATATCCTGAATGTAAAATTATAAATGAAAAATAAAATTAATATGGAATATCCTGAAAATGACTCATGAATTTGGCTATACTTTTTAGAAAAATACACACTTGGTCTGTGGAACACTTGTCCCAGCATACCACAACAAAGATCTCAGCAAGATTCAACAGTGCAGTGGGAATTTATATGAATAGCAAGAGTATACAAAATCACAAGACAAAAATAACTCCTCCCCTTTTGCGCTTCAGGATGTAAACCAATCTCTAGCTAACTGGGGTTATGAAGAAACCTTTCCTGAGGGCAGGCTGTTTTCCTTATATTAGGGTTTCTTATACCTTTCAGTAAAACATATAATACTAGAAGATTCACCCAGCATTACTTGGGACCTTTCATCAAATATTTTTTGGTTTGTTTTTGTATTTGGTCTTCATTTAAATCATTGCTCTGGGGATGAGGGATTCAATATGCAGGCTGCCCCAGAAGCACCTGTTCATAGCCACTGAAGCTGCAGTGGACACAGCCAGGAGAGGGTTGCCTGTCCCCCGGCAGGGAGACACGCAGACACATACACACACACAAACAGACAAACTTTCTCAAATATAGAGTAAATAGCTCTACCCCTGCACCCTGCTGATCCAAGGGCTATGTCTACACTGGCATGATTTTCCGGAAATGTTTTAATGGAAAAGTTTTCTGTTAAAAGAAATTCCGGAAAAGCACGTCTAGATTGGCAGCACGCTTTTCTGGAAAAGCACTTTTTCCGGAAAAGCGTCCGTGGCCAATCTAGACATGCTTTTCCGCAAAAAAGCCCCGATCGTCATTTTCGCGATCGGGGCTTTTTTGCGGAAAACACTACTGTGCTGTCTACACTGGCCCTTTTCCGGAACAATTTTCCAGAAAAAGTCTTTTGCCTGAATGGGAGCAGCATAGTTTTTCCGGAAAAGCACTGGTGATTTTACATTAGATCGTCAGTGCTTTTCCGGAAATTCAAGTGGCCAGTGTAGACAGCTGGCAAGTTTTTCCAGAAAAGCGGCTGATTTTCTGGAATAACTTGCCAGTGTAGACACAGCCATGGGGTTATAATTGTCCTTGTTGCCATCTCTGGCACTTTGCTGCCCCCTGTGGTCATTATGCAGTATAACTGTCCATGCTAGCAAAGCCCTCCTTTCCTGGCACAACCAAACCCTGACCTTGCTTTAAGTTATGATAAGAGGAAACTACATACCAAATTTGGTGGTCTTAACTCTTACTGTTTAGGAGGACATCTCGAACAAACACATAAACAGACAGACACTCATTTACTCACTCACAGATAGACAAACACTTGCAAATATTTAGTGGATTAGTCACTGTTGGAAATAAGATAATGGACCACCTGGACTATGGGTCTAATCAAAGCTACCAACTCCTATGTTTCTATGTTTCTGTTACAATCGTCTGGTCACATCTCACCTAACCAACTCCCTATTGTCACAGGGGCCTTGCACGCTGATGGTGCATCTGTCTCTCCCGTTCTCTTTGTGGCACATGCTGAAACTTAGAATTTTTGGTTTAACTCAAATCATTTGGCTCAGTATAAACTAAGTGATCTAATGGTATTTTAAGGCCTTAAATTCCATGAAACTATTGAAGAAATGCAGTACCATAAGAATGTTAGGTGCCTTACCGGTAAAGGCTTCGTATGTTTTCGAGGTTTCTATTCAGCAGACAGCTTCTTTTTTATCATTTCTTCATGTGAAGTTGTTATGGCATTAAGAACATGGGAACATGCTATACAGAATACTCCAAAAATTTATCTGTACAGTTCCAGAGGATAACGAAAATAAATATTATTTTTACTTATGGCACAACATCAAGAAGCAACTTATGAAATCAGCTATAATGACAGTGAGTGGAATGGATGTTATGGAAATATTAGAGTGCAGACTTGGGAACATGGAAGCTTTACAAACAGTCTTAACAACAACTTTGGATCAAGAATCATGCTGAATGATAAAATTGGATCTCTTATGCAAATCAGCTTAAGAAAAATTGCAGTTTTCAATCTAGGGACTCACAAAAATAATTAAATGGACAAATTAAAACTCTGGAAGATTTACATTATGATTGGATTTGAAAAAGCAAATCAAACTTACAAAATGTGAGGTTCTATCAAAACTGAAAAACTTCATTTTGCATTTATATCTCAGGTCATAAATTTGACACTTGGTCATGGGGATTCTTGTTAACCTTCCCAAGTTTGAACTGACTACCAAATTGAAAGTCTGAAAGAAATTTCCTTAGGGCATACAAGCACAGATCTTCAGGTTGTTTGTTTGTTTGGCATTTAATATCATGCTTTGACACTGAATATAATGCTCCAAAAGCTGCCAGATTCACAAGGCTGGTGCCTGAAGACCTTTGAAGAGGAAAGATCTACTCACCACATGATCTACATAATCTTACAGAACTTGATCATAGAAAGGAATCCCAACACTGACACTGGCTGTGACCGAAGTCCTTAGTACAATAATTTGTATTTTCCTGGTAAGAGAAATCGGTGAACTTGTTCTTTTTCCAGAATAGAAGCTGGATACATCCAGCATGAGGTAGGGATATAATAGTTTAGTTTATTAACTGATTAACCGATAAGCAAAAGCTTATAGGTTAATGCTATAGACTATACACATTCCCTCCACACCTGCCAGTAAATTTTTTAGCAGGCTGGACAGCAGCCCAGCTCAGTCCTGGCTCACACTGGGCCTGGACCTGTGCCTGCTGCAGCTCTGCATTTAAAGTGTATTAGGAGCCAGGCAGGCAGGTAGCTGGGTTCAGTTCCAGCTCGTGCAGCGTTCAGGACAGGGGCTGCTGCCTTGGACAGGGGTTGCTGCCTCTATATTAGAGGCAGCAGCAAGGGCAACAGGCAGCCAGTCTGTAAGGGGAGCTGATTTTTAAACTGTCTTCCCTCATGGACCAGCTCCCGCCCGGCACCCCACGCTGCTTCGTCTGATAAAAAGGCAACAGTGTGGAGTGGGAGGGGGCTCCTTGCAAGTGGGTCTGGAGCGCACTGGCTTCTGGCCCCTGGCCCCAGCCCCAGGGACTATAGAATAGTAACTGCTAAGAATTCATGAGGCGAATCGACTATTCAGTTAATCGATATTTAACATCCCTAGCATGAGGATATGGTCTAACTCCTGTAACCAACAATAGTTATGCAATTCAAAAGTCAATCATCTTGCTGAGTATTGTATTTCTAGAGAATGGAGTTCAAAATGACCCGTTAAATGCTGGCCTGGGATACGAGAAGGTGGGGAACATCTCAGAAATAATGGGAGAACAATAGTCTTGAATAAAGGGAAAAGACTGTGGTATTTGCGTGAGACAGTAGTCCCCATGAAACACTCCTTTGGGAACATGTTTATCTCAGTGAGATAAAAAAGAATTCTAAGACCTGGGACTTGCTAAGTAGACTAAATGAGAAATAAGAGATTTTTTTCTCCCGACAGTGAGAAAACATTGTCAGGCTGACTTAATGATGGTCAGTGAAGAACTTTAGATCTGGGAAACAGAAAAACCTGGGGAAACTAATGATTGAAGTGTAGGAAGGTGGTGTTGTGTCCCTCTGAGTCAAAGGAGGAAGAATCACTCTCTCTGCCTGGGTGGAGTTAGGCCAGGTTTGATCCTTCCACCAGAAGTTGAAATGTGGGGAAGGAAGTAGTGAATTATCTGACTATGGCCATGAAAACCATTATTGCTACCAACTGTAGATAATTGCAATACATCTTATGCCAAGTATGGCACATAGCCAGAAAAGGATAAACATTCTGCAGACTAATTGACCCAGGGTATGTCTACACTAGCCACCCTAGTTTGGACTAGGGTGGCTTATGTAGTCATTCGAACTTGCAAATGAAGCCCGGGATTTAAATATCCCAGGTTTCATTTGCATGTTCCTGGGCGCCGCCGTTTTTAAGTGCCCGGTAGTTCGAACTACCTGCCCGCGGCTACACGCGGCATGGGCTAGGTAGTTCTAACTAAAGCTCCTAATTCGAACTACCGTTACTCCTACCGCAATGAGGAGTAACGGTAGTTTGAATTTGGAGCTTTAGTTTGAACTACCTAGCCCGTGCCATGTGTAGCTGCGGGCAGGCAGTTCAAACTACCGGGCATGTAAAAATGGCGGCGCCCGGGAACATGCAAATAAAGCCCGGGATATTTAAATCCAGAGCTTCATTTGTAAGTTCAAATGACTACATTAGCCACCCTAGTCCGAACTAGGGTGGCTAGTGTAGACATACCCCAGAGCCAATCAGTAGAGACATGTCACAGAGGGATAGGCATGTTAGAGTGTATCTTCCAAAACAACCAGGAGTCCTGTGACACATTAAAGACTAACACGGGGTGGGCAAGATATCTTTCACAGGACTGATCAGGCCAGCCAAGTCAACAGATCTGGCCCAGATCCCTCAGGCACACAGCTGCCACTGTTTTAAGAACTGGGCTTCTCCGTTTGGCTCTGTGCTCTGTAGGGAGGGGTAAGCTTCATGTGATCTCCTGCCTTCAGCCCAATCCTCAGCTCTTATTGGCTGGAAACAACCGGCCAATAGGAACTGATGCCAGCCAATCTCTCAGCTCCTATTGTCAGGAAACAACCAGCGCAAGCCTCTGCCTTCTCCCAGAGCTGAGAGCCACATAGAGGGAGCAGCCTGCAGCTTTAAGTGATCGGGGGCTGCAACAGGCAGGGAGCCTACTCTGCCTTGGGGGTACTGCAGGGATGTTAGCTGGGAGATGTTTAGTAAGCGCTTCCCAGCCAGAGCTTTCCTCTGGCACCCCTGCCCCTCTCACACCCCAAATCCTTCCCCCAGATCACCATCTAAACCCTCTGCACTCCCCTGTCCCAAGTTCAACTCCCTCCCAGACCCCTCCTCCAGGCCAGAATCCTGTTCTGCACCCATACTCCCTCTTTGATCCTACACCCCTATTCCCTGACCCAGGTCACAACCCCCTCCTTCACCCAATCTCCCTCTGAGACCTCACCATCTTCTGCATCCCAGTCCCTTATCTCATCCACTCTTCTGCACCAAACCTCCATCCTGGACCCTACATCTCCTCCACAAAAAAGTGTGGCCTCTGAACACTTTCCAAAATCTTGAAGTGCCCCCCTTCAAAAATTATTGCCCATCTCTGGACTAACAGATTTATTTTGGCATAAGCTTTTGTAGGTAAAACCTACTTCATCAGATGCTTTGGAATGGAAATCAAAGAGGCAAGGGTGTATATCTGTACATATCGAAAGAATGGAGTTACTTATGGAGCATAAGACCAGTATTAATGAAGCTAATTCAAGGCTAGTCAATGCTAGTTAGGCTGTAACTTTGAAAAGCAAATCTGTATGGCTAGATATTGGAGGTGATAATAATTGTATGTGTTTACTTATATCTTGTTAGATATTAGCCATGTAAGCAGACAGTTCCTGTCCATTACTATAGCTGTGGATTCAGAGATCAAAGTGCTCTTGGGTCAATTAATTGCATTGTCTACATGCCTCTTTAAAATGTGTGATAAACCGTTTAAAGGATAAATTACCTTATGTTTGGGAAACTGAAAGTTACACCACAAGCCAATTGTTAACACTGCCTGAAGAATAGAACCAGTAATGGCTGGTTAGTCCAGCCCTGCCTGAGGGACCAGGGTCTGTTGGCTGTTTGGGGTTCCTCCCTGTTGTGAAGGGCTGGGATGCTAATGTAACCCACACATCTAGGCTACGTCTTCACTGGCCACAATTTCCGGAAAAGCCATGCAAATCAGGTAAGTCAGGATAGGGAAATCCGCGGGGGATTTAAATATTTAAACATGTCCGCCGCTTTTTTTCCGGCTTGGCGGAAAAAGACTGGCGCGATCCTCCGGAATAAAGCCCTTTTCCGGAGGATCTCTTATTCCTACTTTGAAGGGCTTTATTCCGGAGGATCGCGCCAGTCTAGACGCTTTTTTTCCGGCTTTTCCCCAAGCCGGAAAAAAAGCGGCGGACATGTTTATTTAAATCCGTGGGGGATATTTAAATCCCCCACGGATTTCCCTATCCTGACTTACCTGATTTGCATGGCTTTTCCGGAAATTGTGGCCAGTGAAGACGTAGCCCCTGTGTGGTTACTGAGCAGTGCAAGTGGTACCTAGACCACAGCAGCAGTTAAGATCAAGAGACCTTTACAGCATGGGCTGGGAGCCCGCTAGCTTTTAGCTCAGACGGTAGAGGCTCCTATACTCAACTCCCAAGGTCCCATATTCAAATCCGCCTGGTGGTGGTTACACTAACACCTACTCTGCTAATTCCTCTGACAGTTGGCCATGGTCCTGGTGATGCAGTGAGGTGGTGTGGCCTCCCTCTGACCTCAATGGGGAAGGATGACTGTGACACCACTACGCATACTCTTCTCCTAGGCTGTGTCCAGACTCAGGGTTTTTTTCGGGAAAAGTAGCCTTTTCCCGAAAAAACTTCCCCTGCGTCCAGACTCAAGCCGCGTTCTTTTGAAATTATTTCGAAAGAACGCGGCTTTTCTTTCGATGGCGGTAAACCTCGTTTCACGAGGAAGAACGCCTTCTTTCGAAAGTTCCTCTTTCGAAAGAAGGCGTTCTTCAATGTAAATAGGGCTTCCTCGAAAGAGAGCATCCAGACTCGCTGGGTGCTCTCTTTCGAAAAAGCGGATTGCTCTTTCGAAAGATCCGCCTGCAGTCTAGACGCGATCTTTCGAAAGAGGCTCTTTCGAAAGATGCTTTCGAAAAAGCCTCTTTCGAAAGAAGCCTGCAGTCTAGACATAGCCCTACAGTAGAACCTACACACATACTACTGCTGCTCTGTATCTTTTCTTATTTTGTTTTTTGTTGTCATTCACTTCATTTGAAGTCACTGCTTGTGAGTACTCGGTTCCCCTGACAGTACAACTCAAGTTGAATATCCAAAAATAAATGAACACTTTTGAAAATCCAGGATTTAATGTCTTTGACCCTTACTTATTGAATTTAGAAAATGGGGCTAATGACATTTACCAACTTGGTAGGGGTGCAGTCTAAGCCATGGTTATAAAATGCCAAGTAAAAGCAAAATATTATTAAAATGGCAAGGGCTAGATTAGGATTCGGGAATTCTGAACCTTTGTGTGTAATTATCTGAGTATTGAGGACCCTATAAAAGTCCATCAGTACTTTAAAAGCAGTTCTGCTCTTTAGTCATTTTAGTACAGAAGGTAACAGTGTATAGCATTCTTGTTTAAACTGATACTGTTTTCTATTGCACATACTCTATGCACATGCTCAAGTGTTTATATCTTTCAAATTCATAGCTGGTGAGACAAGGAGTGTGAGGTTATATCTTTTATTGGGCCAGCTTTTGAATGTGAGAGAGATAAGTTTTCAAGTTAGACAGCTTTTTTTTCCAACTTATAGATAAACATTTTGAAAAAATAGGTTCTACTTATGAGGAAGGAAGATAATTTCAAGCTATGTCAGAGCTAGTTGTATCAAATTGAAACAAAGAACTTCATCTTTATTCTCTAATTTATTATATGGGTAGATTTTCTTTTTTTCTGTTCTCATGGGAAGAGAAACATCTCAAAAGAAAGTTATTTTCTCCTTTACTCCAAGATCAACAGATCGTAAGAATTATCATAATGAGAAAAGACTCTTAGATCTTCTGAGAAACAAATGTAACAGGAATGTGTGTGCGTATGCGCACACACACACACACACACACACTTATACACAGTAACTGAAAATTTGTCAGAAGAAGAAATTAAAAACAGCTCAGGTTCTAGCTAAGAGGAGCACTTTAGCTATAATCTATTAAAGGAAAATGAATGTATTACTTCTTGTTCCTTGTAGGATATTACAGTAAAATTCTAACTATCCGGCAGCCAGTGGTCCGGCACTCCTGATAGTCTGGCACCAACTGGAACCCGGAAGTGCTCCGGCCAGCCGGACAATTGGAGCTGCTCTGCCCCCAGCTTCCCCAAGTCAGCCGCTGCTGAAACTGACCAGCACCGTTCAGCTGCGTGGCGACGCTGTGGGACAAACCCAGCAGCACCCCAGCTGCTCTGTCCCCGGCTTCCCTAAGTCAGCCGCTGGTCAGTTTCAGCAGCGGCTGACTTGGGGAAGCCGGGGGCAGAGCAGCTGGGGTGCTGCTAGGTTTGTCCCGCAGTGCCGCCCCTCACCTGAGTGGGGGCAGAGCAGCTGGGGTGCTGCCGGGTTGGTCCCGCAGCGCCCCCTCTCCCATGCTGCGCAGTTCTCCGCCGACCCCCACCCCCACCCCAGACCCCTTATAACCCCCTTCTGATACTCCGGCATATCCGATAATCCGGCACCCCCTGGGTCCTAAAGGTGCTGGATTATTGGAAGTTTACTGTAGATGATTTGCTCTCAGTTTACCATTCTTTAACTTGCCAGAGCATCAAAGCAGAAGTTCAGTTATAATTCTAGGTCCTAATTACATTGAGAAATCTTTGGGACAGAGGCTTTTTGTTCCCTGTTTGTATAGTGCCTGGCACAATGGGGCTGCTCTCATGACTAGAGCTCCTAGTTGCTGTGCTCTAAATAAGCATAATAGCTTCCTATCCTGCACAAAAATGGAAATAGCACTCTGCCACCTAATGATGCTGTCTGTAGAAATGTATCATGGGTGTGTGTACTCCATGCAAACCAGGAACCAAAGGGTTAATACAAGCACTGCCAGCAACTTTTGTTTGGTAGTATCACAGCAGCTGGATGGATAAAAGGCCTGGGAAGCTGAAGGTTGGGCCATTGAGTGACTACCAGAGGAGTGAGCAGGCTGGAGAAAGGAGCTCCTCTGAAGAAAATGAGATAGTGTCACCCTGAGCCAAAAGACCAGAAGATGATGAACTGACCAAAGGGATGAAGAGGATGCAGAGACCCAAGGGCTATGTCTAGACTGCAAGTTTCTTTCTAAACAAACTTTTCTGGAAGAAATCTTCTGGAAAAACGTTTTTTTCCGAAAGAGAGCGTCTCCACAGCAAAAGCACATCGAAAAAGCGATCTGCTTTTTCGAAAGATAACATCCACATTGATTGGATGCTATCTCGTATATAAGGCCACCCGGAACCAGTTCAGGCAGGGCATTAGATCAGCAATTGCTTCCGAGTGCTGCTGCCTAAGGCAAGCTGAGACACACGCTTAAAGGACCCCCCCGGACAGCCATTTCTCTGCTTCTTCTGTGTTCTTGCCTAACTCTCCAAGGGTAAGTCTACACTACAATGTTAATTCGAACTACCTTAGTTAGTTAATTTGAACTAAGCTAATTCGAACTAACGGATCCAGACTAAAAAACTAGTTCGAATTAGCGTTTTGCTAATTCGAACTAGCATGTCCACATTAAGTGGACCCTGAACCGGGGTTAAGGATGGCCGGAAGCAGTACCGGCAGGGCATCAGAGGAGGACTTAGAGTGAGGTCCACGATGTCCACACTAGCCCAGGCGGGTGCCGGCCTCTTGCGGTCCCGGGCAAGCTCCCGGGAGCCGCCAGCCTGGTCCCGGGAAGAGGGGAAGGGCTGGGGGGCATCAGGTGGGTGGCTCAATCCGTGCCAGGTGCAGGGTCTGCTGGCTAGGTGCTGGCAGGCTTGCACCTGGCACAGGCACTGTAGCCAGCCCGTGCCCCTTTAAGGGGTCCGGGGCCGGGAGAGGGGCAGACGAGTTTCCCTGGTGTTGACCAGAGTGGCCACCAGAGAAAGCTGGGGAGGGCTAGCCTCCCACTAGTTCGAATTAAGGGGCTACACACCCCTTAATTCGAACTAGCTAGTTCGAACTAGGCTTAATCCTCGTAAAATGAGGTTTTCCTAGTTCGAACTAAGTGCTCCGCTAGTTCGAATTAAATTCGAAGTAGCAGAGCGCTAGTGTAGCGCCTATGAAAGTTAGTTCGAACTAACGTCCGTTAGTTCGAACTAACTTTGTAGTGTAGACATACCCTAAGGGACAGCAAAGCGTTAGCAGCATATTCTCTGGTTGTCCAGCTTTTGGATGCCACAGCATTCTTGCCATGTAGCCTGAGCTGCCTCCTGGCATGTGATGGCCCCACACTGCCATGGTGCAGTTTCTGCAGAAGTTTGTGCAGGCTGCCTTCATGGCCCTGCATGAGCTTGACACTGAGCTCATTCTTGAGACCCCCTCCCTGTGTGCAGGAGCAAGACCCTTTTAACTGCACCTCACAGTGAAGAAACAGTTTTGGAGGCTGGACACCAGGTCCGACTGCTGGGACCAGCTGATCATGGAGCAGTGGGATGACCATCAGTGGCTCCAAACCTTCTGCATGCAGAAGGCCACCTTTTTGGAGCTGTGTGCCTGGCTCGCCCCTGCCCTCCAGCGACATGACACTAACCTGTGGCCTGCCATCTCCCTGGAGAAGCAGGTTGCCATCACCATCTGGAAATTAGCCACCCCACACAGCTTCCAGTCGGGGAGAAGTCCAGCAGAGTGGGGAAGTCCACCATTGGGGACCTCCTTATGGAGGTACGGCACTCTTGGGCTGCAGTCCCGGGGGGGGGGGAGGTGGAGTTCTTGACAGGGAGACCCTAGGGAAAAGGAGGTGGAGGAGGCAGAGGAGGGTTTGGGGTGGGGAGGAAGCCCCATACCTGGGGAGTTGTGCCATCCCGCCCTCTCACTGCCCTCCTGCTGGGGGGACGGCCTCATAGGGGGTGGCTCCTGGGGTATTTGAGGAGGGGCAGGCACCTCCCAGGGGCTCAAGCACTCCCTCTCTCATTCTCTGTTTTGTGTGTTTGTTTGTCTCCTTCTGCAGGTTGTGAGGGCCATCAACTCCATCCTGCTGCACAGGGTCATCCACCTGGGAGACCTGGACCTGATCATTGCAGGATTTGCCGTCCTGGGGTTCCCTAACTGTGGAGGAGCAATAGATGGAACCCACATTGCAATCCACTCACCAAGTCGTCAAGCGGCCCAATACAGCAATAGGAAGAGCTACTTCTCCATGGTGTTGCAGGCCCTGGTCGACCACCATGGACTGTTCACAGACATTTTTGTCAGGTGGTTGAGCATAGCGCCCGTGTATTTAGAAACTCCAGCCTCTACCAGAAGCTGACTTTGGGGTTGGGGACATGCAAATACCACTGTGCATCGTGGGGAACACGGTGTACCCCATGATGCCATGGCTGATGAAGTCGTACACCAGCCACCTGGACCCCAGCAGGGACCAATTTAATTCCCACCTCAGCCAGGCCCAAATACAGGTGGAGTGTGCCTTTGGGTACATCAAGGTGCAGTTCAGGTGCCTCCTGACCTGCCTATACATGGGGGAGCACAAAATCCCTGAGATGGTGACAGCATCTTGTGTCCTCCACAACATTGTGGAGAGGAGGAGGGAAATCTTCCTACCAAGGTGGGGGGCAGAGGCCAACCACGAAGAGAGGGCCTTCAAGCAGCCGTGGACATTTGCCATCCGCCAGGCTCATCAGTTGGCGGTGCACATCCGGGAGGCCCTCTCTCAAGGACCCCAGTAATTCTCCCCAGGGCATCCCCACTAGGGGCCTGTGCCTTGCTCCACTATCCCTTTCCCACCATAGTCCCTCCCTTCCCCTCTTCACTGAATGCTGAATAAACACACCTATTTTGATTTCAACAAAACAAACTTTGTATTTTTCTTTCAATAAAATAAACTGGGGAGGCTGAGAACCTGGAGTGGGGAGAGTGGAGAGGGTCTCAGGGCTGGAAGTGGTGTAGGAGGTGGCTAGAAGTGCTGTCTTGGGTGTGGGGATCTAGGCGAACTTGGGGTTGGGTGACACCTGGGACAACAAAACGAGCATGCCAGTGTGATGTGTGCGGCACTCCTCGGTGTGTATGGGGTCAAGTGTGTGCCCTTGTGCCCAGCCTGCTTCCAGCTGTGGCTGGTGGTGGGAAGGCGTCCACCCCCCCCATGGGTCAGTTGTGTGTGTGGCCTCCCCTGGGCCTGTGAGCCGGATCCCAGGGGTGCTCCAGGGTCACCTCCGGAGGCCACATGGCACACACTGGTGCTGCACGTGCTTCCATGTGCACTGACTGCAGCACAATGTCCAGGCCGCGAAGGCCAAGTGACAATTGCACCCCATCCCCTCTGTACCCACCTCACTTGCCCTGTCTCTGTGTGTGTGTGTGCATGTGCATAAAACTGAGGGCAGTCACCTGATGATCCCTCCCCACCGTGAGAAGATGCCTGAGACACGTCCAGGCCCAGGGGTACTGGCTCCAGGGTCAGTGTCATGGTGCTGGCTATGTCCTCCTCATTCTGCTCCTGCTATTCCTTGTCATGCTCCTCTGCAGTGAGCTCCAGGCGGGTGACTAAGGGCATTTCAAGCTCCGAGTCCACCATCACCAGGCTTCCACACACCCCAGGATCTGGTGGAGCTCCTGGTAATAGGGGCAGCAGTGGGGTCCTGCCCCGACATCAGAGCTGCACTCCCTGACTCTGGCACAGCTCTTCAACTTTACTCTGGACCTGTTCCAGGTCTAGGGGGTGGAGAAGGCGGGTGTGTCCCCGCTCCGCCAGGGCCTCAGCCATGTGCCCATAGATATCGGCATTTTGGCGATGTGAGCAGAGATTCTGCAGTGTCTCCTCCTTCCCCCACAGCTTGAGGAGGGACAGGATCTCTGCTCCGGACCAGAAGGGTGCATGCCACTTGCTATCTCTGGCAGGGTCCTGGGAGCCCTGGTGGTGCTCGCTGTGAGGGCCGGGGTGGTTTTAGGGGGGCTCGTGGCTGGACCATGGCAGGCAATGCCTTTGGCAGGGAGAGTCACATGGTCAGGTGCTGTTCCCAGCTAGGGACACCATCCCTGCCCATTCTGGCAAGTAGCCATTGATGGACCTAACGTCCTTGAACTTATTTTGTTCTTATTGGAACCCTGCTATGGTATGGGCCTTTCCACCGTCTCCCAGAAAAGATTTCCACAAGCTGATTATGAAAAAATAATGTATTTTGTTTGTTTTAAATCTGCTGCCTATAAATATAATAGGATCAGCTTCTTGTATTATGTTAGTGAAGGAATATATAACATTTCCTTACTCTATTTTTCCACACCATTCATGATTTTGTAAATATCAAATAGATCTCCTCACTCTCTAGTCATTTCTTTTCCAATTGAAAAGTCCTAGCCTTGTTAATCTCTCCTCATATGGAAACTGTTCCTTACTCCTAATAATTTCTGTTGCCCTTTACGTACTGTAACAGGGCAGCTGCCCTGTCCTGGCCCTTTAAGAGCCAAACCCCAGCCTGGAGCAGGCCCGGGGAGTTCAGCCCAGCTGGGCTGCGTTGGCCAATTAAGTCCCAGCTGGGGGCTATAAAAGGGAAGGGCTGCTTCAGCAAAGGCAGTGTGAGGGAGCTGGCTGCCGAGGGAGCAGGATGCTCTCTGGAGCTAGGGCAGGGCTAGAGAGTCAGGCTGGGCCAGGGCGCTTGGACAGCCAACCGGCCAGCCTGCTAGGCCTGCGGCAAGGCCGTGAGCCTGGCTGCCGAGGGAGCAGGACGCTCTCTGGAGCTAGGGCAGGGTTAGAGAGTTAGGCTGGGCCAGGGCGCTTGGACGGCCAGCCTGCTAGGCCTGCGGACAGGCCTGCTGGAGAGACACCAAACCCCCGGAAGGGGGGCTCAGAGCGAGTGACTTGGGCACTGCCGGAGGGCAGTGTGGCGAAGAGAGCAACGTGACCGGAAGATTCCAGAGGGGAAACGCCACGTGAGCAGAGGCCGGTGCGGGCGGAATGGACTGATTCCGGGGGACAGATGATGGACCCCCGCTACGGTGGTGAGTGACCCCCTCACAGTACCTTTTCCTAATCCAACATATCTTTTTTTAGATGGGGTGACCATATCTGCATACAGTATTCAAGATGTGGGCATACAATAACTTTATGGAGAGGCAATCTAGTATTTTGTCTTTTTATCTATTCTTTTCCTAACGATCCCCAGTATTCTGGTAGCTGTTTTAGTTTTTAGATTGCCACTGCAGATTGAAGAGATGTTTTCAGGGAACTATCCACAACGATTTCAAGATCTCTTTCTTGAGTGGTATCAGTTATTTCAATACTGAATTCCATTTGCCTTTGTGTTGCTCAGTCACCCAGTTTGTGAGCTCCCTTGGTAATTCTTTGCAATCAGCTTTGGATAAGTCTTGGTTCACTCCTTTTTCAACAACATTTGTAAGTTTCACAGCAGTGATCCAAAATGCAAATCCCAGTAGCACAACACTCATTCCTATTCTCCCCCGCTCCCTATTTTTAAGTGGAGTATCCTGCAATGTTTCATGATGATCTAATGATCCTTCAATTGCCTGAATGCCCAGCCTTTTGTTATTCTTAATCACCTGCCTCTCTCTTTTAATAACAAACTTCCGCCCCCAAAGGCAAAGTTGCAAACTCAAACTCTGTTGCATTTATGAACTGCTTCTGGAGTTAAGGTTTGCTTAAAGCTGCATGCCCTAAATATAATATCCAGGGGTTCCAATCTCATAGGGTATGTCTACACTACCCCCCTAGTTCGAACTAGGGGGGGTAATGTAGTTATACGGAGTTGCAAATGAAGCCCGGGATTTGAATTTCCCGGGCTTCATTTGCATAAAGCCGGCCAGCGCCATTTTTACATGCCGGCTAGGTCGGACCCCGTGCCACGTGTAGCCGCGCGGCACGGGGTCCGACCTAGCCGGCATTTAAAAATGGCGCCGGCCAGCTTTATGCAAATGAAGCCCGGGAACTTCAAATCCCGGGCTTCATTTGCAACTCCGTATGACTACATTACCCCCCCTAGTTCGAACTAGGGGGGTCGTGTAGACATACCCATAAGGCTTCCCTAACCTTCCATAAATGGCACCCTTGACTGTATGACCCTTCAGTTAAGAGTAGATGGGACTTTGATCTTCTTTTCTTGATGGGGCTTTTGTGTCTCTCTTTCTTGGGTGAGTTCTTTTGCAGGGCTCCCTCCTTGTTCTTCAGCCATCAAGGTAGTGCTGGCAGCTGATCTCCAGACAGGCAAACTTCCAGAACTGATTCCTTTACACGCACCCCCATATTCACACTTTTACATAGACATATACTTAACTTTAAACAGAGGTAAGGCAGTGCAAAGTTTAAAAAGGGGTTTCAGTTACAGTATATAACTGCCCGGGTCCTCCGTGGCTTTGCTCCGCGTCTCCCTGGTCTGCTGGGTCCGCTTGGACCGTGTGTGCCCCCCCCCCCCCCCCCCCAGCAGACCAGGCTTTTCTCGCAGATGCCTGTGGTAGAGCAGCTGGGGTGCTGCCGGTTGGTCCTGCAGCGCTGCTCCTCGGCGCTACTGGACCAACCCAGCAGCACCCCAGCTGCTCTGCCCCAGGCATCCCCAAGTCAGCCGTTGCTGAAACTGACCAGCGGCTGACTACAGAAAGCCCAAGGCAGAGTTTCTCTGCCCCGGGCTTCCTGGAATCAGCCGCTGATCAGTTTCAGCAGCAGCTCACTTCGGGACACCTGGGATAGAGCACCTGGGGTGCTGCCGGTCCCGCAGCGCTGAGGTGCAGCGCTGCGGAGACCTACCCGGCAGCGCCCCAGCTGCTCTGTCCCAGGCGTCCAGATTCAGCTGCTGTTGAAACTGATCAGCGGCTGATTCCAGGAAGCCCAGGGCAGAGAAACTCTGCCTCCGGCTTCCTGTAGTCAGCCACTGGTCAGTTTCAGCAGCAGCTGAATCTGGACCAGTTCCGACTTAAGTACAAATTCGACTTAAGTACAAACCTACAGTCCCTATCTTGTACGTAACCCGGGGACTGCCTGTACTACTAAATTAATCCAAATCCCACTCCTAAAAATTGGGCCACAGTTATTAAGGTTACATTGCTAGATATAATTTATTAAAGGGTGATTTCATACTGCAGCCCTACATATTCAGACTCTTCTGATGCGCGTCAAATTTGCATATGAATTCCAGCTCAGCAGTTTTGCGTTACACTCAGGTTTTGAAGATGGTTTTTTATTCCTTAAGTACTGCAACTTGGAAGTCAGTAACTGTGTCCAGGGAGGTTAAAGTGCTCCCCCACTGACTTCCCCACTCTCCTGCTGCAAGTTCACCCCATCAGTGGCCTCACAAAGTCACAAGACCTCCTAGTCAACTTCATCCTGGCTTTGGCCATAGTGACTATCTATCAGACCAAGAGGAGGATGATGGATGGGGAGTTGGATCTGCGGCTATGGGGGCCTATTTCTGCTCCTCCCTCAGGTTACATATGCAGGCAGAGTTCTTCTGAGCTGTGTCCACATGCTCCTTGGTTGCCTTTGAGGAGCAATGTCTGGGGTTCTCTGCTCAGTGTCCCCATCTGGCCCCCTGACTTTTACCTTATGAACTCATTCCTGTTCCTGTTTTCTATTAGTTGTTCCCTGACCTGAGCTCAGTGGGAGAGGGACTTTACTTCTCCCCAGGAACTCACTAGATGCAGTTGCTAGCTTTCTCACACACCTTCATAGATTCCAGTGTCAGAAGGGACCACTATAATCAGCTACTCTATAGAGTAAGCCCGTGGAACTTCCTATAAAGTTACGATTGACACTAAAATAGTTTCTAATCCTTAACATGCTTTTCTTCTCTTTCCAGTAATAAGCTGAAGTCTGGGTAGAGACACCTGATAAATGAACCTTAGGAGAAGAATGAAGATGAGTGTACGGGGAAGTAATAAGTAATTTCTTGCTAATATTCGACCAAGAGAAAAGAGATACAGGGAAAAAAACCCAGAAAAGATTCAGTATTCTTCTTAGTAGTAGTGTGTCCTTTTTAGAGGCCATTGGCAGCTTTATACCTTAGCGAAATAGTGTATAATGTGTTTTACAGACATGATAACCTAGCCTGTCAACCACCTGCAATAAGAGATTAGCTTCCTCATATATTATCAGGGCCTGGATTTAACCCTCACTATTTCTTCTATGTATAACTTCCTTTATTTAAAGTCATCTGATGATGTAATTATACATTTTCCCTATAGAATGAACAGCAGGCACATAGAGGTCAGATAGTCTTTCTTGCTGATGAATGGACTGAACATGGAACGGAGGATCTGAAAACGGAAGACAAGTCAGTCCCTTTTCACTGTGACCTTTTCTGTAAAATTAGGTGTTTCAAATATAAGATACATTTTTCGTTGCCAAATAAATTTACTTCTATCTACTACTATCTGGTTTTTTTTCAACACCAGCACAAAATATGGTTTATACTCAGAACATGAGCATAGAAATATGAACTTAATAGTATTATACATTTCATTAAGCCCCAAACACTGCAGGGGTTTTCCCACTCATCTTGACAATTACACAATTATTCAAATCTCTTAGAAAGGTACCTGATTGTATTTTGGATTGTAGGGAAGATAAGCCAAAACCAAAGCCCCATCTGAATGCTCCCAGGGTATGTCTACACTACCCCGCTAGTTCGAACTAGGAGGGTAATGTAGGCATACCGCACTTGCAAATGAAGCCCGGGATTTGAATTTCCCGGGCTTCAGTTGCATAAGTGGGGAGCCGCCATTTTTAAATCCCCGCTTGTTCGAACCCCATGTTGCGCGGCTACACGGGGCTTGAACTTGGTAGTTCGGACTAGGATTCCACGAGGTGTACCGGTAGTTCGGAATAAGAACCTAGTCCGAACTACCTAGTTCAAGCCTAGAACAAGCGGGGATTTAAAAATGGCGGCTCCCGCTTAGGCAAATGAAGCCCGGGAAATTCAAATCCCGGGCTTCATTTGCAAGTGCGGTATGCCTACATTACCCCGCTAGTTCAAACTAGCGGGGTAGTGTAGACATACCCCCCCCCCGAGCTTGGGAGAGGAAGATAATATTGTAGCAGTAATAATAATACAGTCTTAGCAACTTTCCTACAGTGATTTTCTGTCTCTAGTCTTCAAACCTCTTTACGAAGGGTGGTAAAACATGATTTTCTGGATCCTGACCCATACCTGAATTTTGTGACACACCTAGATTTAGGGACTTGGCTTTTATGCAAATTGGCATCAGTTCTGTAGGAAATGAGAAAAATCCATACTTCCATATCTAACTGACCATATCTTAGATGTTTTGAGGGCACCTATCACTGACAGAATTAAGAGTTCAACAGTGAGGCAATGTTATCACAAGAACAGGTGCTTCTATGTTCATTACAGCATTATTTTAAATGTTTCTTTTAAAAGTACATCCTTCCTGGTAAATAAGGGTACGTCTAAACTACATGGCTCCGTCGATGGAGCCATGTAGATTTGTTGTTTTGGCAAAGTCAAATGAAGCCGCGATATAAATGATCTCAGATTCATTAAAATTTACATGGCTGCCGCGCTGAGCTGACAAACAGCTGATCAGCTGTTTGTCCACTCAGCACGCTAGTCTGGACGCTCCCCTGCCGACATCAAAGCCCTTTGTCGGCAGCCCCGGTAAACCTCATCTCACGAGGAATAACGGGGCTGCCGACAAAGGGCTTTGATGTCGGCAGGGGAGCGTCCAGACTAGCGCGCTGAGCGGACAAACAGCTGATCAGCTGTTTGTCAGCTCAGCGTGGCAGCCATGTAAATTTTAATGAATCTGAGATCATTTAAATCACGGCTTCATTTGACTTTGCCTATGTGTCTAATCTACATGCCTCTGACGACAGAGGCATGTAGTCTAGACACAGCCTAAGAGACATGGTCACCTTGTTTTGATGGCACAGGACACTGCCTTTGCTTTTTTTCTCCAAAGAGCATTTAACACAGTTTATTTGCTTTTCTCAACACACTCTCACCATGACTGTTGGCTCTTTGTTAGTCCAGCTACAAAAATGGGGGGAGGGCAGATTTTCACTCCAACCCTTGCACCCAATTGAGAGGCTTTAAAGCTATAGGGATTTTCTTTTCTGTTTTTTCAATTGGCCAAATCTTGCAGGTCTACTGCAGTTACACTAACCCCAGAGACACAGGTAGCAGGTCCTGCTTCAGCTGCCACCAAAAGCAAGCAATGTTCCAAAGCTGTTTCCCAAGATTTGTGAGATGCACATCCTCTTTATGCCCCTTAAGCATAACTTTGAGATTCCACAACAGGATTAATAGCTTGGCTGCTGGTTTCCTGTTGATACTGATCCCATTTGCCACCTTCACCCCTCCTTTTTCTTTTCAAAGCACTTGGAAAACAGCGGCTGGATAACAAAATCTCACAATACTCCTGTAAGTATGTTCATTCTACAGCAGGGGTACCTGCAGAGCTGAAGTTAAATTACTTTCCTAAGGCAGCAGAAGGAATATGTCAGAGCAAGGGTTAGAGCTCATGTTCTTGATATATGCTTGCATAGAAATTAAGTTGTCAAGGTAAAACCATTTCAAATCATGAATCAGGCCCAGTGCTACACTGAAAACTATTGAAAATTACAGTGCCTTGTCTCCACTGGGATTTTACAGTGGGATAGCTGGAGTGTACTAGCTATTCCATGGTAATGCACCTTTTTGTAGAAATGAGAAGAAAACCTCTGATTAACAGAATGGCTTTCAGAGGGGGCAAGATGAAGTGAAAAAATTATGATTATCTTTAGTTTTCTCTGCGAAATGCAAATAAAGACTGTTGCTAAACTTACCACCCCATTGCATTTCCCTTCTGAAATAATCAACACTGCTGGGAAAGGATTTTAACTGTTATTGGCTTTAGATTTTAGCTATGTTAAATTTAAACAGTAATATTCAAACAAATTAGTTTCTTATGAGCGTATGTGGAGTTTGGATACACATGTTCTACCTTAATTGCTCTCAGTGGGAGATCCAGGAATTCATCCCCTCAAAGGATCTGTAGCCACAGTGAAGACATGGGTATTGCAAAAATTAAGTGGAGCATGTTAGACTAAGTATTGGCACATCAATATGGTGGAGAGAAATGATGGCAGTGGGATAATGGCTAGAGAATGGCATTGTCAGGATTTCCTTGCTTGTGTTGAAAAAGCAGACTTGAGCCACCTTCATTCTAATTTAGCACAGTTTTATGTGCACATGTGTGAATAATCTTGACAATTTATACATCTGAATGAATTTTTAAATAACTTTTAATATTTAAAAAATTCCTTCCCCCTCATTACTTCATCTTAATTATTAACGATATTTAACAATAGCAAGGCCAGCAAAACATGTTCTGAGTTGGTAGATCAAGTCCTTTTGGAGGTATTAATGAACAAAAAGAAAAACGCAATATTAGGATAATATATCTGTAGGGGAGCCTGGACGGCCCTCCCTTGGGCAGAACAATGTCTGCAGAGCTAGGCCTTGTTCCGGCCTTGTCCAAAGTATGGATTTCTAACACACTACCCTACGTCTGATTCAATCTTGGGCACACGTGTGCACTCATGCAGGCCAGACCAGAAAGCAGGGGGAAAGTCAGGAGTGCTTGCCCAATTATGCATCACTTGTACAGGACAGCGAGACCAGGCCAAAAAGACCAGAAACAACCTGGCACTAGTACATCCCATATTTTGATAAGAGAAAAATTCAGGACACATCCAGAAAAACTATTAATTAACCACTTTGTATCCTAGATACTGGCATAATAGGTACCTTACGTAAACTGTAGTTGCTTGGTAGATATTACTAGAACGACTGAGTTTTACTTTACTATAAATTGGGTTTAGTAAGAACAATCAGTGGGAGGGACTGAGTAAGGTGTCCCCACTACCTTACTCATTGCATCAAGAAGGTGAACCAGTTCTTACTGCTCTGTGCATTGTGGACACCTCTGCGCATGGGGAAAGAAAGAGGCCACGACCTCCCTTTTGACAATTGTAAGGGTAAAAGCATTGGAACTGTGTGTGTGTGTGTGTGTGTGTGTGATTTATAGGAATAAGTATATGTATATTCATATTCTTATAACTGAGTAGCTTGTGTATTGTCCTAGGTAAAGGTGTCATTATATTGTCTGTGCTAACTATTCCGTGTATTGAAATAGATCTGTGTAACTTTGCACTGCTTTCCTTTACTATTCTGTGCACAATAAAGTTAACAAGAGTTCATCTGAGGTGTTTTTACTGGTTACTCTCGTATCTAAAAACCAAACCACATAACATATACCAGACAGACATATTTCCAAAATACTAAATTTAAAACTTTTTAAAAACCTAGCATCTGTGGAAGACTTCAATCTGAGCTGAAATGTAGCATGTGAAATTTCAGAAAGACACATGTGTATCTGCAGAAGCGGAAGGGGCAGAATTTGAAAACAGGATTTAGAATAGGAAGCCAGCTATGATCTTAACTCCTGAGCATCTACAGTAATACCACAATGCAGCTTTTGTTTCTGGAACTTGTTTAAGAAGTTGAATGTGTAGAACAGGTGTTTTGTTACTGCTTGGCTTATTGGATGACTATCTCTGTGGATTTAGCAAGAGAGATTGCTTAATTAGGGACTGTCAGAAGTCTGGACACTCTTGTCAGGGAATTTATTTTAGTAATTTACCTCACAGATGGCGTGGATATCAGTCACACATTAGCTGCACTTAGGTTTGCAATACTTTTGGAAAATCATTTTTTTGGGAGGAGACAAAGCCATAAAATGGTTACTGTGGTAGCACAAATGGTAAGATGGTGGTTTATCATAAGAAGACACTGACTTTTTGTAAGAGAGGAGAGACCAGTACACCTGTGAGTAGTCTTGTGACCTCAGTTAGGCTTTAGAGAGCTCCTGGGGCCTGAGAAAAATACGGAAGGTTAGCATTGCCTCAAAAGACTCAGGACGGAAGCAAGGGACAGCTGATTGAGAACAGAAGAAAACTTGAAGGAACAGAAGGTTGCCTAAGAAGAACTGCAAGAGAGCAGTAATTGAGTTGCTAATAAGGAGTTCTGTGAAAAACTGTTGGGAAGATGGGCTGGAGCTAGGGAACCCTGCCAATTTGTAGGATGGCTTATGGATTGGCCCCTAAGAATAAAGGGAAGAACCTATTTGGTCAGTTGCAAGCCATGACCAGGAGCAAGGGGTTGACTTTGGAGGAAGGTCCTGAGGTACGGCAGTTGCACTTACAGACAAGGACACCTGGGGAGAGGGAAGCTGCAGGAAGCCCCCCTAGATTTATAAATTCCAAGGCCAAAAGGGATCAGTGAAATCATCCAGTTTGTTTAACACGGGCCACAGAACTTCCTTAAAGTAATTCCTAGAGCATACCTGTTAGCAAAACAATCGTGATTGAAAAAATGGTGAGACAAAGGCTCCATCATGACCCTAGTTAATTGTTACAATAGTTAATTATTTTCACTTTCAAAATGTATACCTATTACCAGTTTGAATTAGTTTAGCTTCAATTCCCAGTCACTGGCTCACGTTATACCTTTCTCTGTTATATCCTCTGGCAGACGAGAGGAGCAGAGGACTATGGAAGATTGGTCCAGGAGGAAGATTTCCCCCTTGAATAGGGCTGGGACTCATGATGGAGGACATACACGTGATGCTCTTTACAATGCTTTGCTGCTGTAGTATCCAACCAGGACTGCTCACAAACAGCCTCCAGCATGTAAGTCACTCCCAGGTATGTCAATGAGTTGCACCCAGCCACATGTTGCTTTCTACCAGCCTTAAAGATGTCCATAGGGAGACTCCCAAGACATTCCCAGTCATGTATGTGCAAAACTGCCCAGCCCTCTCCTGGACAATACAAATATATAGAATCCCTTAGGGTATGTCTACACTACAAAGTTAATTCGAACTAACAGCTGGTAGTTCGAATTAACTTTGCTAGGCGCTACACATGCAAACTGCTAGTTCGAACTTAATTAGAACTAGCGATGCACTTAATTCGAACAAGGTAAACCTCATTCCACGAGGACTAACGCCTAGTTCGAATTAACTAGTTCAACTTAAGGGCTGTGTAGCCCCTTAATTCGAACTAGTGGGAGGCTAGCCCTCCCCAGCTTGCCCTGGTGGCCACTCTGGGCACCACCAGGGAAACTCTTCTGCCCCCTTCCCGGCCCTGGAGCCCTTAAAGGGGCATAGGCTGGCTACGGTGCCCGTGCCAGGTGCAAACCTGCCAGCACCCAGCCAGCAGACCCTGCACCTGGCACGGCTCGAGCCACCCACCCGCTGCCACCCAGCCCTCCCCCTCTTCCCAGGACCAGGCTGGAGGCTCCCGGGAGCCTGCACAGGTCCGCAAGAGGCGGGCGCTCACCTGGTCTAGTGCGGACATCGTGGACCTCATCCACGACCTCCGCACTAGGCACAGGAAAGTGGCCATCTAGGGCAGGATAGCTGCCAGCCTGGCCACCCAGTAGCAGGTGTGCATGAAAATCAAGGGGGTCCACTAAGACCCCCAACCCTGAGCCCTGAGCTTAGAATGGCCATCCTGGGTCAGACCAAAGGTCCATCTAGCCCAGTAGCCTGTCTGTCGACAGCAGCCAACACTAGGTACCCTGGAGGGGATGGACCAAAGACAATGACCAAGCCATTTGTCTCGTGCCATCCATCTCCAGCCTTCCACAAACAGAGGCCAGGGACACCATTTCTACCCCCTGGCTAATACCACTCCATGGATCCAACCTCCATGACTTTATCTCACTTCTCTTTAAACTCTATTCTAGTTCTAGCCTTCACAGCCTCCTGCAGCAAGGAGTTCCATGGGTTGACTATTTGCTTTGTGAAGAAGAACTTTCTGTTATTAGTTTGAAGCCTGCTACCCATTGATTTCATTTGGTGTCCTCTAGTCCTTCTATTATGGGAACTAATGAAGAACTTTTCTTTATGCACCCTCTCCACACCACTCGTGATTTTATAGAACTCTATCATATCCCCCCCTCAGTCTCCTCTTTTCTAAGCTGAGAAGTCCCAGTCTCTTTAGCCTCTCTTCATATGGGACCTGATCCAAACCCCTGATCATTTTAGTTCCCCTCCCCTCTCCCACCTTCTCTCTTCCCCTCTCCCACCTCCTTTTCCCAGTCTCCCCGAGTTTTGTTCAATAAAGAGAGTTTCTATTTTTGAACACACGTGTTCTTTATTTTGTACATCAGAAAGGGGGCTAGGAAGGGGTAAGTGGAAGGGGGTGAGGGAGGAATGAGGTACGAGCCCCGAATGGGGAGGACTGGGGTGGCTCTGTGGGCTCCTCGGGGTGGAAGCTCTCCTGCAGCCCCCCCGATTGACTCCCCCCAGATGGCAGCCTGTGACAAGTGCAGCCGGGTTGATGGCCGAGTGCTGTGATGTGCCCAGTGTGGGTACTCCAGGCAATCCAAGCCAGGACTGCTTTGCAAGCGGGGAACCCCTGAGAACTGTCTGTCCGGGGTGGGAGTCGGGTCCCTTTAAGCACAGCCCTTGGCTAGCCTGAGACAGCAGCTCCATGCTCTAAGTCCTACTCTGATGCCCTGCTGGCACTGCTTCCAGCCATCCTTAACCTCGGTTCAGGGTCCACTCAGTGTGGACATGCTAGTTCGAATTAGCAAAACCCTAATTCGAAGTAAGTTAGTTCGAATTAGCGCTGTAGTGTAGACATACCCTCATTCCTTTAAGGGAATTCTAATGCATACAACTTCTTGCTCAGATACTTCACCTTAAACACACTGGAGTAGATAAAACAGTAAAACAACTTTATTAACTACAGAGAGAGATTTTAAGTTAATATAAATAATGAGGCATAAGAGCCAGAGATGGTTACAAATGAAAGATACAGAAATGAAGATAAAACACTTACTGGTGCCTAATTTATCAAACTAGATTAGGTTTAAAGCAAAGTTTTCTCACCACAAGCTTCAGAAGATTACTAACTACATTCTCAGGTCAGAACCTTTCCCACAGTGTCTAATGTCTGCTTCCTTTCTCTTCAATTGCTGTGAATGGATTAAGGGGGGAGGGATCTTGGGTGTCATCCTCTCCTTCTTATAGCCCTGTCCCCGCCTTTGAAAGCACTTACATCAGGGAGCAAGGTGGTCTATGTGGAAGGACATTCCACACTATTTCTTTGCAAAGGTGTAGATTTGTGAGTGTGTGTGTGTGTGTGTACGTATGTGCTCCTGACCATTTTTTGCCAAAAATGGATAGTTAGCAGATAAAATAGTCAATCAGATTTGTTTAAATCTGCCTGAGGAATTATCTTGCCTTTTGTCTCTGAGGTGCTGGTTTGGCAGCTTACAGGTAGTCCCCGGGTTACGTACAAGATAGGGACTGTAGGTTTCTTCTTAAGTTGAATTTGTATGTAAGTCGGAACTGGTACATATTGTAGGGGAAACTCTAGCCAAACATTTCTCCAGAGCTCACTTTTATTCTCCCACACCTCACTTCCCTCAGTCCTTTATTCTCAAGCTGAGGTGTCTGCTGAGAAAAGCTGCTCCGCGTCTCCCTGGCCTGCTGGGGGGGGGGGGAGGCACTAGCTTTGCATCTCCCTAGTCTGCGGGGGGGAAGCAGCTAGTGTGGGGTTGCCTCACCCCGTTTGTAAGTAGGGATTCGATGTAAGTCGGATCCATGTAACCAGGGGACTGCCTCTACAGGCTGTCCCCTGGTTATGTACAATATAGGGACTGTAGGTTTGTACTTAAGTTGAATTTGTACTTAAGTCGGAACTGGTCCATATTCAGCCGCTGCTGAAACTGACCAGCGGCTGACTACAGGAAGCCAGAGGCAGAGTTTCTCTGCCCTGGGCTTCCTGGAATCAGCCGCTGATCAGTTTCAAGAGCAGCTGAATCTGGACGCCTGGGACAGAGCAGCTGGGGCGCTGCCGGGTAGGTCTCCGCAGCACCGCACCTCAGCGCTGCAGGACCGGCAGCACCCCAGGTGCTCTACCCCAGGTGTCCCCAAGTCAGCTGCTGCTGAAACTGATCAGTGGCTGATTCCAGGAAGCCCGGGGCAGAGAAACTCTGCCTTGGGCTTTCTGTAGTCAGCGCCGGTCAGTTTCAGCAACGGCTGACTTGGGGACGCCTGGGACAGAGCAGCTGGGGTGCTGCTGGGTTGGTCCAATAGCGCCGAGGAGCGGCGCTGCGGGACCAACCGGCAGCGCCCCAGCTGCTCTACCACAGGCGTCCGCGAGGAATGCCTGGTCTGCTGGGGGGGGGGGGGGAATCTCCCTGGTCCTGCATCTCCCTGGTCCCCCCCAGCAGACCATGGAGATGCGGGCGGCGGGACTGCCCAGACGCACCACGATCCCGCCCAGGTCCTCCGCGGCTTTGCTCTGCGTCTCCCTGGTCTGCTGGGGGATCTCGGCGCGTCTGGGCAGTCCCACCGCCCGTGTCCACCGGGGCGAGAAAAGCCCCATTCGTAAGTATGGATCCGACATAAGTCGGATCCGCGTAACTCGAGGACTGCCTGTATATAATGTTAATTATAACACTGCTATGTGCATTTTGCCTTGATGGTATTGATGAACAAGTAATAGGCTTTTAAACAATACCCAACTAGACATACTTTGTACAAAGATATGACAATGTACGGGGGGGACACGGGTATGTATAAATTTATGTAACACTTATGATCCAGCTTTACTTGTACTGCATGCAGTGGTGTGTGTAATGCTGGTGTATGTATTCCACTTCCCAGAAAATGGGGCTTCCAAGCTTCCTTGTAAGGTAGGAAAAATACCTTATTGCACCCAGAATTGAGAGTGCAAGTGCTCAGTCATGAAGGAACCGGCTGCCAGCTGATTCTTATTAAGCATGTAGGCCCTTTAAAGCAATACTTTAGTATCTGTGACAGACTTTTAACTGCAGGGTTGGGTATACTGTTCCTGGGTTATGGGCCAAGAAAACCTCCACCTGGGTGCTATAGGATTGAACAGCGCAGAGAGAGACAGATTAACAGATCATGCTCATTCTGTTTGGTAGTCCTGGGCCTCTTGCTATTAAGCAACTCCTCTAGGGAGCTTATTACAGAATTCTACTCAGTACATATGACTATGCCGTGCCTCATGTGTGAACTCCAAATCAGCAGGATGTTGCCTACCCCACTGAGTGTAACTGAAGATGTATTAACAAGATTAAAATCCACAACAGTGAAGAATTATATCTTCTTCTTACTTCCTTCTCATGTTTGGTTTCTTCATTGGCTATGTCTCTAATACTGTAAGCAGTTTCAACCGCAATCACAGGTTTTCAGGAAATTTAATTCACGTATGGGAGATATTAGCAGTAATGGTACACGCTTCCTCAGTGTGTCTATAACCCACACACCTTCTGGGTATGGTGTATTGTCCCATCTAGTGGCACTGAGACCACTTACAGAGAGAATAATGCACTTGCTCTAAAGCCTTAGCTAATAGCCAGCTGGCTTTTAGCTCATGCTGTAGAAAAGAGAGAAAAGAACAGAAAAGTATCCCTTGCGACTTCCCTAGAAAATCCGCTAGTGAGGAACTTGTATCTACAGGTTGAACATCTCTAGTCTGGGACCCTTGGGACCTGACTGGTACCAAACTAGAAAATTTGCTAGACTAGAAAGTCAATATTGTCTAGCAGCATTACCAACACTTCCACTGCTTACTGGGGTCTTAGAAAACATTTAAGGTTAAGTTAGAGCTAAATAACAGCACAGAACACTGAGAGCCAGGACTGTTAGCTATAAACAAACTTTATGGGACCGTGGGAAACTCAGCCACACCCATGTTAAGCGGACATCCAGCTAACTAAACTCATGCTGGACCACGGATGTTACCAGACCAGAGAGTGCCGGGTTAGAAAGGTTCAACCTGTAGTAGGTTTATAATTAATAAGTATATCAAACAGAAAATGCATTTTAATAGTCCTACTGGCTTAAGGTTACAGAATTGGCTACATGAGATCTATACTGTATTAATCCAACATAGCGCTAATGCCATGTAACAGAGATAAAACGTTGGGCCAGATCTTAGCTTTTCCTGTGCACACTTGGCCAAAACAATAATAAACACCACCAACATCAGTTTAACTGACTACCCATTGGCGCACACACAGTGGGAAGGGATCAGCAGATCTCCAATTGGTGTATCACTTCTCGTGCTACCCATTCTTGACTGCTCCCTCTGAAGCAAGGCATTGCCAGAAACCTTCTCTTTCTGTCTGGCAAAATGGTTCTATTGAATGTCTTACATGCCAGTGAGCCCTGAGTCAGCTTTAATTTGTGCTTTAGTCTGGCCTGGCATTCCCCAGGAACAGCAAAGTGTAGAAGTGCCTTAATGTCCCTTTCATGATTTTGCAGGCAAGATGTGTATAGAAATTGGAGTCATATTCTGTGTGTCAGCTTGATTGTGGAAGTAAATGGAAAAGTGTGATTCCTGATTATTTTGTTTTTGTTTCACTTACTGACCTCAGATGAATTTGTTCTTTTTCTTTATCAGAACAAATTGTGACAAATTCCTTGTGTATATAAATTAATTATTTTATGAGGCCTCTAAACTCTGAGTCAGATCCAAAGAAAGGCTCATTTGGACAGACAACTTATACTTTTTTAATGCATTTCAATAAGGCATTCTTGAGACTCAAATTACAATAGCTCAGATCTTGATTTTGTTTTTTTTTATTTGAACAGATCAAGAGGAGACTTGGTCATTAGGCTATTGGAGAAATCTCTAGAACAATCACAATCAGCTGACTGTTTCGGAAGACAAGTGAATCCTGTATCTACACATCCTATAAGCGGATTATTTTTATTTCACAAGCATTATGAACCATTAGAAACTTATGAACTATTACCCAGAATGGTTAGCCCTCTGATACCTTTAACCTAACATCAGGAACACTGATAGTATGTTGCTAATTCATGTAACAGTTATTTTGGGACCTCTGTTCTCCAACCATTTCAGTTTATTAAACAATGGATCAAAAGGTTTTCAGTCAAAATGCAGACACAGCTGCTTTTTTTTTTTTTGCTAGTGGTTTGGGGTGCTTGCAAGAGAAGTGATTACCTATTCACAATGGGACTAAAAGGGAATGATTAAATATGTATGGAAATATCAGGACATCCTAACACATACAGTTACAGGACCCCAAATCCTCATTCTCTCTGAGCTGCCTTAAAAGAGACATTAACAAATGCTAAGTGCCACATCAGATGAAATGGCCATATTAGATTCTTGGCCAATTATTATGAATGAGAAAATAAAAACAGGAAATTGTTAACTTGCCAAATGAAGAGAGAGAGGGCAAGACAGTCTGGTGAATAATGAGATTGCCTTATTCCTTCAGGTAATTGCTTCAGAGTCCTGTGAAATAAATAGTGTAGTAAAAAAATTCCCCAGTACTCTGCAGCAGGGATTGGTGCTGAAAATTCTGGGCTTTCCTCCAAAGGCTGAATTTGTATTTGATAGCCAACACTGATACATGCTTGAGGGAATTGTCTTTTAGGAAGAAATACTAGAGGCGACATAGGAGTCACAAGGATAAACACCAAGTCCTGCACAATAAGCTACCTGTAAAGTGATACAAAGCTTTTTAAGGCACATTGGCCCCGTACTGAAAGTTGCACTGTGCTGAATTTCATGGTACAGAAAAAGTAGAGTACAAAATGATGGCAGCTCAGAATCAGCCCAATATTATGGTAGCAGATAAAAATGATGATTCAAAAGCTGAGCAGTCAGTATCTTAGATGCATTGATAAATGCCATTTATAATTTTCTCTTTACTTGCTAAAGCTTTTGATGACATATTTGAGCATCTTTCGCCTATTCACACCTCAGTTTAACCTATAAATATGTAGTGTTGTTCTTTCCATCCTATTTTGTGCACGTGTTCTGAACTTAAAGTGCACAAGGAGATGTGGTATTATTGATTGAAAGGAACTGCATAAATGCAAAATGTCATTAGTTATTGTTGTATGCTTGGAAACCTATGCTTGATAGTTTAATTTCTATTCATTGGAATTACCCATCTGATTCTGTTACTGTGAGAGGTTTGTCGTAAGTGTTCCCAGTTCTGTGGAAAAAAAACTGAGTTGCTCCCTTTTACATGTTGTATCTGGACTCATGTAATATAACAGCTGGCCAAGACTAAGGCCGTGTCTAGACTCAGGGGTTTTTTCGGGAAAAGTAGCCTTTTCCCGAAAAAACTTCCCCTGCGTCCAGACTCAAGCCGCATTCTTTCGAAATTATTTCGAAAGAACGCGGCTTTTCTTTTGATGGCGGTAAACCTCGTTTCACGAGGAAGAACGCCTTCCTTCGAAAGTTCCTCTTTCGAAGGAAGGCGTTCTTCAATGTAAAGAGGCCGTCTTCGAAAGAGAGCATCCAGACTCGCTGGGTGCTCTCTTTTGAAAAAGCGGATTTTTCTTTCGAAAGATCCGCCTGCAGTCTAGACGCGATCTTTCGAAAGATGCTCTTTCGAAAGATGCTTTCGAAAGAGCATCTTTCGAAAGAAGCCTGCAGTCTAGACATAGCCAAACCGAGAAGAGGCTTAGGGTAAACATTTACTTTACTTAGGGTAAAAATAGAGGACAACTGGAATGCTATGTGACATTTTCTAAAGGTTCTGTTTTTTCCTTCTCTATTTTAGTAGAAGATTGACATCTTATTTCCGAGTTAAAGATTAATCAACCCAAAAGGGAGGTGATACTATTGTCAGTGTTTAATATTCATATATGCGAGCATTGGTATCTTTGAAAGGAGACAAGAACACCAAGCTCCAGTTATTAAGGAGTGAATGAGAGTGCAAATTAGAATGATCAGAATTTGAACTATTCTACATTCTTCTCTAAAGGTCGTTGAAATTAAACTAACCATTCCTTGAACTGCAGAAACAGATAGCACTATAATTAAAATGAATATTTTAACTGTGTTTCTTGGCTCTAGATGGTTGAAGCTTTTTGAAGAGAAGGTAAACTCAACTATAATTTCTGTTGGCTCACCAGAAGGTACTGAACTGGTTTATGGCTTGACCAAGGGCACCTCTGAACGAAGAGAGTTTGGTGGTTTGTCTGGGGTTGGCTGTTTGTTTGGAGGTGGGGGTTCCCTCTTTCTATCTTTTTATTCCACTGTGTGAAAGTGTGGGGTAACCTTTCACTCCACCAGGGCCACGCTCGGGCCCTCAACCTTCCCCTGCTTGGGGGTTTCCAGTCTATTCAACCCCTCCAGCAGTTTGTGTAACTCTTAGGTTGTTCAATAGTCTTTCTATTCGCACCCGCTTTTGGCGGGCGGGTTAGGGAGACCCGGACCAGGACTCTGAAGACAGATAGAAGGCAGTGTTTAATCCTGCAAGCATGGCAGGTGGAAGAGCCAGAGAGGGCAGTACGGAACCAGGAAGAGAACTGGCAGCATGTAACTTCTAGAAGGGGAAAAAGGCCAGCACAGGAATCCCCCAATGCTATAAAGGTAAGTAATTGCTTTCAGGCTCTCTTCACAGGCTCTGCAGTGGTGAATGCTTTGGAAGGGACCTCACAAGGAAGAAACCGGAAGGGAAATGCAAATGAAGCGGGGGGATTTAAATCCCCGCTTCATTTACAATTGCGATGTGTCTAATTTGCATCCCTTTTACAGAAAGGGGATGCAGTCTAGACACAGCCATCCTGTCCCACTGCCCCAAAGTAGTGTATGACCATGAGTCATCGGTTAATGCTAAACGTGACTTGGATCTTCTTTTCTTGAGGGGCTTTTGTGTCTCTCTTTCTTGGATGGATTCTTTTGCAGGTCTTGGTTGCATTGGTTTTTGGTTATCAAGGTGGTGCTGGCAGCTGGTCACTGAGGCAGGCTGGTATTGGGGGCTCATCCCATTGGGCACACACATTTACACTTTTAAATGAGATTACAGACACACATCTAACTTTAAACAGAGTTAAAGCAGTACAAAATTTTAAATGGTGTTTCAGTTACAATATGGAGTATAATATATTAACAGTTTAAAGTAGGGTTTTAATCTATCTATCTGTCTGTCTGTCTGTCTGTCTGTCTGTCTAGTTACAATAACAGATTCTTCAAAATCAGTTCCTAACAGGCTACTAGCAAATTCATCCAAAAGTGATTAACACTGTTTTATTTATGCAATTATATTAATAAAACACTGGTCCACAACTCATGAGATCACATATCGTCATATTGGCAGTTATAATTAATTAAAAAGGCAAATTCATCCTTCATCCCTCCATTGTGACCGAAATTTTTCTATTGATGCAGGAACTCCACCACTCTGAGCAAGACTAGCTAGGCTGATAGAAGCATTATTCTGTTGATGTAGCTGTACCCACAGTTTAGTTGTCAGCATAGTTACACACATGTGCAAGAGATTTGAAAAATCAAGTCTTCTGCAATTTCTGTTTGCTGTAATTGGCTTACCAAGGAAAATTCAAAACCTATGCCTTTATTAACTATTTCCAGATGAGTTAATTGAAGTCAGTGGAGATCAAGTTATTTGCCCAAAACTATTGGGTAAGCTAGTTGTTCCAATGGAATAGGAATCCACAAACATCCTGGATCAGGTAGGGAGGGCATATTAAAATGATTCAACAAGAGCAATCTATTTTAAGTGCTTATACAGTCCAAACCTCTTCTTTCTCCCAGCCCCATCATTTCCTACTTTTTAAAAGTTGGTTCTGAATGCTTAAAAGAGAAGATTCTAATTTAAATTATCATTGCCTAACAATTCTGGTTCCTAGTCTATTAACCATGCTGCTTTCGGTAGTGCATACTAGAAGGTTTCTAGAATTGTTTGCAAGTAAAATGGCACAGAGATATAAAAATAAATGTTCAGGGATATATTCTCACTTCATTTTGTCTGTATTCATACAACTCCCAATATAGCTGATGTGAATTATTGTGGCCTGCGTATCAACTTTCTGTCAAGGTGAGAAGATATAATTCTGCCTTCTACTCAGCAGAAAACTGCTTGGTTTATGATTTCCACGTTTTCTTAACCTTTTAGTATGCCTTAAAAAAAACCACACCAACAAACACAAACAAATGAACAAAAACAACATGGTCATCCTTCATTTACATACCTCTTTGTGATGAACAATAGGTGCTGCTGAAAGCAATTCCAAGGAGAATTGTAAGACAATGTTTTGTTCAGGAAGAATTATAATACAGTATTGACATTTTGTGTGTAACTTATCACACAGATATCTGTGAGGCTGAAGACTAAACACTGATAATTTAATTATGTTTCATTCCAGCTAGCAATTTCTATTGATTGTCATGTAAACAATGAATTTTAGTCAGCAGGGATTTTGCTTAGGATTCTATTTTGAAAAACAGTCTGTCATCTTTAACATGTTCAAAAAGTTGAGATACATCTGCCATGTTGATATATTTGCTTCATTTAGAGCCTAATCTAAATCCCCTTGATATCAAGATAAAGATTCAGATTGTTGTCAATGGGCTTTGGATTAGGTACATGAAGTGGCAGGAAGAGACCCACTGTCACAATATATTTTTTTACTTTTTGAGGATGGTAGGTAGGGAATTAAACATATTCTCTTAAATCTATAATACTGTTATGCTGGGCATTGCACCACCACAATGAAACTGTTGGACATGATAGTTGTTCTCTGATTAGGCTAAATGAAGGAATAGTTAAACACCCCTTAGTTTGACAATAGATGAAACCATGCAAATCCACCAACTAGCATGCATGCAAACTCGGTAGTGACTGAGCCATGAAGTCTAAGGGATTTCCTAGGGTCTGATTGATTTGATTGCTGTGGAAGTGAGAGAGAAGAAGACAGAAGCACACAGAAAAACCAGCAAGGAATAAAAGGAAACACCAGAGACAGCAAAAGAAACACTTGATGCCTGATCCTCAGAAAAAGCAAAAAGAACTCTTTTGGAAAGAGCACTGGTTCTGGGCCAGTGCACTGAAGAACCAAGACGAATAGTGCATCGTATTGAAACTGTAGGTGCACTTAAGGCAGCCAGATTATCATTACGCAAGTTGAAATTTGGCCAGTGGTTTAGCATATATATTTTGTTGGTGTGTGTAAAAGGTGGGCAACTGAGTTGCAAGTCCACACAATTTAGGCCTAATCAATTTTCACCTTTTATTTATACATGTTGAGACAGAATTATTGTCACTTATAGTTTGTGAACATGTTTAGGAGTATGACCAATAATAAACAAATAAGATTAAACAGGTAGTAGCAGTGACCAAGTTAATGACTTTTGGGAATTTCTCCTGCACTTCATGATGGTCATATCTCAGCCTTGGAATCCTGGTCTGGTCTTTCAAGCTCTATCCTTCAGTTTTGGCCCAATGTTTTTCCTATTTGAGCCATGTTCACTTTTTTTAATACCATTCCACATTATATAATCATTCACCTTTTCTCCATTCAACATTACACATTTGTTTTATGTAACACATACAATATAAATATACAAGCTGCAATTTACACTTCTTACCCTATTTTTGTCATTATATTTCCATATAACCGTTTTCTTTTTTTGCAAGAAAAAACATTTAATATTACCTTTTGTGTAATATACTAATTAACTTTCTTTTATCTAAATTTTTCAGTCAAATAACAAAACATCAGCTTTGTATGATCACCAATAAGCAAAGCATTATTATAAATCTATCTAAGAAAACAATTGACAAGACAACATTCATGTTCAGCAAAATGTAGTACAAGACCTCGACATGGGCATAGTCCTATCCAAATTCATTCACTATCCGTAATTACAAACTATTAAAATATAACTTTTTTTTTTTTTTACCATTTAACAATTTTTAATCTTTATTTTTTATTTGCATGAGGAAGTTACAGTAATCTGTCATGTGAAGATTTTTTATCTCACACACCTGGGATTTTGGGAGACTTTTTATTTGAAGCCCAACATCATATTTGTACTTTTTATAATAGTTTAGTTCAGGATATTTAATTCTATTCAATCGTTTCCCAATATTGCATTGGTTAAAAACTGGAGCAACTAGAGAATTTGAAAGCTGTGATTTAACATCCCTTAATGAATCTTGTCTTAATGAGTTAAGTATACAGTACTAGATTATAGCTCAGAAACAGAAAAAAGGGGTCCAACTATGTATAACTACTGGAATTATTAAATAATATAGATTCAGGAGAACAAGGTTCCTCTTTATTGTGATTAGCTCAGCCAAATGTAGGTGGGCCATCAGACTCCAGGCTCCTGGTAAGGTGGGGAGGGCATCTCCATGCTGCTGGAAGCCAGCCCTCTGCTCTGCCAGGAGTGTACGACGCTTTATCCCACCCCTCCCCAGGCAGCCATCAGAGTTACCAGGAGTGTGCTGTGTAGCACCTTTGGAGGCAATTCAAAGGGCAAGGCCTCCAGCCACTGCTGATGCTACCACAGCCAGCAGCCCCAGGCCCTTGTGAATTGCTAGGCCCAGGAAAATTGCCCCTTTTGCTCCTCCTCCTATTGGCAGGGATGGCCAAATATGATTATAGATCAGAACAGAAGAGCAGTTTTCTATTCTTCTATTAAAGATAGGTCCCACAGGTAGGGTTGCCAGATAGTTTCACAAATACTGAACACATCGGGGAAAAAAATAGTTGAGCAAAAAAAAAAAAAAGTCACAGCCTCTTTAAATCCCCATACACTCCCAAGCAGCCAGTACCGGACACCTGGCAACCCTACCCACAGGACCAGTATAAACTTGTAACATAGACTGCCTCCTACACAATACTACAATCTTTCATCCCATATTTAAGCAGGATCTGAAGGAATGTGTCCGTTACAGTTAGCTGGAAGTTGGGAGAGACCCCGAGTGAGTCTATGTAAATGCAGTTTGTTCCTGTTTTATTTAGGTTTGTTAAACATTCAGCTAATGGAGTGAAGTTTTACTCATTGTAATCAGCTTGGCTGGTTTTGGGTCACAAATTGTGTTAATACTAATGGCAATGTCTGCAGTTATTGTGGGACTACAGAAAAATCAGACTGTGCTTAACTCAGTTGAAAAGGAGAGAGACACTGTTAGTGTAAAGAACCTTGGATAGACAAGGGCTCCACTGCCAGAGCTTTGTGAGGTTAAGCAGGGAGGCCAGGACTCTGAATCAGCAGGGCAAATATTCTCCAGATGTGAACTGTAAGACTGGTTCAACCTATTTCTCCCCACTGTTTCAATGATACAGCTAAAATAGGCTCCATAAGAAGTTTCTTTTATTTTTCAAATTTACTCCAGCATGTGCTGAAATTTCGTGTGGATGGTCTGTGCTTTGGGCCAAGAGCTGAAATCGCTGGAGGTATGTCTACACTACCACCCTAGTTCAAACTAAGGTGGTTAATGTAGTCAATCGAAGTTGAAAATGAAGCCCGGGATTTAAATATCCCGGGCTTCATTTACATCTTGCCGGGCGCCGCCATTTTTAAATCCCCGGTAGTTCGGACTCTGTGCCCGCGGCTGGTGGAACGAAGTGTACCGGTAGTTCGAATTAGCCTAATTCGAACTACCTACTCCGTGTCGCGGGCACGGAGTCCACACTACCGGGGATTTAAAAATGGCAGCGCCCGGCAAGATGCAAATGAAGCCCGGGATATTTAAATCCCGGGCTTCATTTGCAACTTTGAATGCCTACATTAGCCACCCTAGTTCGAACTAGGGTGGCAGTGTAAACATACCCAGAGTGAGGACAATGTTTTCTTCCACACCATCCTCTCACAAAGTATCTTCGAGGCATTCTAAAAAGCACTGGAATGTGCTTTACATATGAAGCTTAATCACAAGTAGAAGAACTGGAAAGGTACCTCAACTCTTTTTTAAACCCTTTGATGGCTAGCTTCCGAGACAAAGTTCTTTCAGGTATTGAGGACAGAAACAAGATTTTAGACGCCAGAAGCATGCCTCTTGAATCAGAGGTAGCTGATTTGCATCTTGCCGGGCGTTGCCATTTTTAAATCCCCCTTATTGCAGACTCCGTGCCCACGGCTACACGCGGCATGGAGTAGGTAATTTGAATTAGGCTCTCTAATTCGAACTACAGGTACACCTCATTCCACGAGGAGTAACGGTAGTTCAAATTAGAGAGCCTAATTCGAACTACCTACTTTGTGCCACATGTAGCCGTGGGCACAGAGTCCTCACTAACGGGGATTTAAAAATGGCGGTGCCCGGCAAGATGCAAATGAAGCCCGGGATATTTAAATCCTGGGCTTCATTTGCAACTTCAAATGCCTACATTAGCCACCCTAGTTTGAACTAGGGTGGCAATGTAGACATACCCTATGTGTTTGTAAGTAACAAGTAGCCAGAGGCAGTTTTATTACAAGCAAGGGAAAAACTGGTTCGGACAGGAGGGGAAGCCCCCCTCCGAGGCAGATCTTCGAATACAAGCAATTATGAAGCAGTTTATATACTGTCCATTAGATATAATAACAATAACAATTAGTCTCCTTCCCATTACAAACACCAATGGCTAACAGTTATTTTAGTTCCACCCAGATGCTCCTTATCTCAAGGTCCGGGCCAGAGTCAGCATTCTATCCTTATCTCTGTATGGAGGCGAGAGGCAAAGGCAGTGTCTAATTACAGATCTCGCATTGTCAGGCCACAGACTTAGCCTGACTCGAGCTCTCTTGTTAACAAGACCAAGATGGCTGCACACAAATTCCCTTATTCCCTTTTCCTGCCTCCACAATGGATATCCTCAGCAAATGCACTCCAGCGTGTATGCCACTAAGAGTGGCGTGAGCAGTGTATCCTATCTGTTTTAATATTCCACATCACAGGGTTAGCACTGAAAAACACAAAAAGTTGCTGAACACAACCCAAACATATTAATGTTTCAATACAGTTTGCAGCATCATTAACTCCTACAAGATTTAGTGAATGGGAACTACAAGGAGAATGCATAGCAAGGTCATTTTTGGACGTAATACAGGCCTGAACACTTTTTATTTTTCTGCTATATTAGAGCCATGATCAAATCCTTGAACTCTACAGTCAAGAGGAATGTTAGGATGCTTCAAGCTGCCAATTAGCATTTCAGCTATCTGTTCTCCTTTTATAAAATCAAAATTGATAAACTCAAGAGACCTTTCTTTAATGTTAAATGTACCACTGTCTTTGTTTTGAACTACAAATTGCACTATCAACACATATTGTTCATAGTGAGAGGCATCACATATGATAGAATAATCTCTCTGCAAGGATGACTTTCTGCACACTACCACATAATTAAATAAACTCATTCTGACACCCCATGAGAAATAATGAACCAGTCCTTTCATTATTCTGCCTGCTGTTTGCTTCTGTATGGCTTTAGCCAAATGGTCATGTGTGATGATGTCCTCAAGAATTCCAACAAAGCTGCCATTGTGTGGGTCACCTACCAGATTATTATCTACTTGGAGTGCTAAGTCTTGAACAACATCCAACAATCTTTCCAATATTTCTTTTAATCTTGTAGCTTCTGTTAATAATTGTTTTTTGAATCTCACTGGCCACTTTATGTGCACCTGACAGTGAGATTCAAGATACAGTGACTGTTATAACTGCTTCCACAGGCAGTAGCAAGTTTTATGTTCTGTGTTCTTTTCATGCCCAGGAAGATGAGTATATAGTTTATGCCATTTTTCACAACTGGTAAATACCCCTTTTGCCAGCATATTGCATTGTTTATGTGTCCCTTAAGGAAATAGCTGACATGGAAAACAATACATTGCTTGGTTGGTAGCACTCCAAATAAGCCTGTCTCTTGATATTTTTCTCTTGTTGGATGTCTTACATTTGAAAATAAATGCAGGGAAATAATCCACATCTTCTGATATTGACTTTTGCTAACATCTGCATTTCTTCCAAAGTCAGGAAAAAATAGGTTTTTTTTGATGGATAGAATCTGTTATGTTTTCAAGCTACAAGACTGGATCTTTAAAAAGGCAAGCTAGTACAGTGCTTCCCAAACTTTTCGGCATCATGTCCCCTTTTTGATTTTTGATAAAAAACTCATGCCCTGGCCTCCCCCCCCCCCCAAAAAATAGCAGCAAAAAAAGTAACTGACCAGGGCCGAAAAACAGTCGCAGCCCCTTAAAGAGCGACCTTTTCAGGTGGCCATTTTGAAGTCTGCTCGGGACACTCCATCCATTCATTTTCTGAATTTTTTTACCAGACAGACCGGGCTCTATCTTGGGGGAGGATTGATGGGGAAAGGGGCTGGGTTGCCCCACATCCCCCCTGGAATTTCTTCATGCGTGCCTCCCAGTTTGGGAACCTATGAGCTAGTGTAACATGACTCTCTCCTGCTTCTTGTGAACCTTCTGAATGGGGTGGTGCTAATTGTGATGCTACCTGACTATATTCAAGCATTAGACTGGAGTCACATGATGAATATTCTAGTAGCTTTTCTTTGTCATTAATTGCCAGTGCCACAGACACAGTCTCCATACTGAAATCATTTTCATCTTGATTTTGTTCATCTGCTTCCCTACTTAGTATATTGCCTGACAGTAGAAAGGCCTTATTTGATTTGAAAAATTGGAGAATAGATCAGTGTCCTTTAGCTTAGTTTAGTTCCCTTTCTTTTACCTCCTTATATTTCTGGTTGCCTGATTTGTATTTATAGCTACCACCAGACATGACAGTATATGTGTGTATATGTGTGACTGTGAGTGAATTACACCAGTGTTTCTCAAGGTAGTAGAGAGATCTGCTACCGGGCCATCCAATTTGTTTACTTATTTGCTCCACAGCCGCGGAGCCTCATGGTTCCCTGTTAAGTATACACAGATTCAGAGCAGCTATCAGGGATAGCTCTCCGGAACAACTAGCTTATAGTTGTGCTCATTCGTTTAAGAATGGTATTATAGGTGCCGACCCCAACCAGTATCTAATCACCTGGTGTATACCCTCAGAGAAGGATGGTCGCGTAAATAAAAACTTAACGAATTAAATAAGTTTTAAAACAACAAGACTATATTATTTACAACAAATTTAGAAAACAAAACATATACTTCGAGTGAACATGGGAGGGCAGTCCCCCCAATCTTCCTTATATTATTACCAGAATCTACGACGCAACAGCCGATGGTGGGGTTGCTGGTGACCTACAAGCCTCTGGCTAATATGAAGCCTCAGGCAAGGAACAACCAGGCGTCCCTCGATGGGTAGTCCGGTGCTGGTGACCTACAATCCCTTGGCTCTTTCTGAGCCGCAGGAGAGGAATTACCAGGAGTCCCATGAAGGCAGGTTGAGTGCGAAGACGGCTAGTTCACCTTCCGTGAAGTCGTCTGGTCTTCAGATCCTTTTCCTGCACTTCGGTGCGGCTAGACTATGATTGATGCTATACGCTAGTCTAACCTAATCCTAGTCTTAACCTAAAAATAAAACCCTGTCTAATCACCGACGCGCCCGCCGTACAGACATGATGATGGCCGTTAAGCGGACCACGACGCAGCCTGCCGGACACAAACAATGATGATAACTAAACTGTCTAATACTAAGCTACCTAAACTAAACTTAACCTATCCTATAAGAAGTAGGATAAAACCATAGGCCTTCCACCTAGTTTTACACCTAGAAATCTAAACTAATACATTCACTCTTTGTTAACCTAGGACCAAGATTGGATGTCTCTCACACACCCTAACCTAGAACCCGACGCACCCGACGCAACAGAAACTGCTCCGTGGCAGAGACTTATATACTCTGCGCTCATGAATATTCATAAGTTTACAGGTTTAAACTGATTGGTTCACGGAAGATGCCATTCAGGCCTATTTTTAAATTGATTGGTCAAGAAAGTGTTATGATCAGTTAGCCAATCATTTGATGCATATCATTAACTTTCCAAATCTCAACAGATATATTATGCTACAAGTGCTACGTGCCAAACTCTTGTTCACTAATGGAAGTCACTTAAGAATCCATTTTGTGGAAACCATTTTGACTGACATGTAATTTGATTGACATATATATATATATACACACACACATATATCTTTTATAGTCATATACAGACATTTTTGATTTTACATAGTTCTGTTACAGACATTGCAAGATGTATTTTACAAACTAGCAAGGAATACGTTGGTGACTCATTTCCAAGATTGTTACATTTACATTTTAAATTGATATATGCATTTTTTCATACAATTCTGTTACCTCCCCTTGGCTGCAGTTTGCCATTTGCAGCCAAGGAGAGCCATGGGAAACTGCTACTTCCGGTGGCTCCCTTTGGCTACACATGGTGAACTGTAGCCAATGGGAACCACAAGGCTCCATGGCTGTGAGATGGTAAGTAAACAAACCAGAGTAGCCCAGTAGCAGATTTCTCAGAGTGGGTCCATGGATTAAACACTTACATACATTTTGGGCCTGCAGATCCTACCAGAAGCAGCAACATGGGCTCCCACTCAACTATAGCACTTTGCTTTGCTCCACCTACCAGCTGTCCCTCTCTCCTGTCTATGCACAGGGAATTCTGAGATTGGTAGTTCTTGTTCTTAAGATGATAGATCATGCCACATAAAGGAGCACAAATCTCTCTGTGTCTCAGTCTCACACTACAAGTTCTAGCACACACACACCACCTTACAGAAGGGCCAGGTTCAGCAACCCACTCTTCAGCATGTTGCTTGAGATTGCTCTATCCTGAGACTACTTTAACATTACTTCTTCTTTGAGTAATGTCCCCGTGGGTATTCCACTCTGGATGCTGGTGTGTCCTCGTGCCGGTGACTGGAGATTTTTCTAGCAGTGTCCACCACACTGTGCATGAGCTGTGGCGCTCCCTCTTATTGTTAGTGTCCATTAGGCACATGCACAGCATGGCCCTGCAGTTCCTTCTCTACCATCATTAGCAGCAGATGGCGCTTCTCTCCTTTCCACTGTTTCCATAGAAAATGACCAAAAAAACCCCACCCCAAAACCCAACAATGGTTATTTCCCCTTAGTTTCCTCACATTTCCAAGTTTTAAGCCCCTTACCCAACACTATAACAAAATAAAATGTCTGTTATCATCGGCCCGCTGCTTTTTGCCATACCTGAAGGCGGGAACTCCCAGCTTCAGGAAGTGAGAGTTATGCCAGGATGCTATGCTCATCTCTGATGGGCACTCTGCATGCAGAAAGTGTCTCAGAGAATCTCACCATACACAAAAGTGTCCTCGTTGCTCCAAAGTGATGGCCAGAGCATGAACACACCAATGGGTTAAAAACCTTCCTCTACAAAAGGTCGCTCCAACCACTTTCTGAGGCCACACTACCTGCCTTAAAGCTAACTTCTGAGCTGAAAGGTATGGACAAAACACATCCCTCTTCCTCTTCTGGTACATCTCTCTTGAAAACAAGACAGTCTCCAGTCCAGTCCTAACCCTCGGCACCAATGGCCTCAAGGGTCAGCACCGCAGACAGGCCCAGCACATCAGGCACAGCACCGCCCAAGAGGCCAGCACCACATAAGAGGGCAAACTCGAAGCCCAAACAAAACAAGTGGCACCGATGGCACCGACCACACTGCCGAGCCAACATAAGCACTGCTCAGCACCAAAGCTGACAATTCAGTTGGCACCGCCCTCGACACCTAAGAGACTCCGTACCGAGATGCTGCGTCCTGACCAATCAGTCCCACCAGCATCAATGGCACTGAGTAACACGCGTACCTCGGTACCATCCCAGGAGCATCTATGACATAAGTCTCCTATCAGGAGCTGTCCTTCACTGGCACCATTATCTCCAGGTTCCTCCATATAGTCGGTGCACTCATGCTAATCACCGAATCTGTCTTCCTCCCCAAGTGAAGCTGGCACCAAGCCATGCAGCTGCTTTTCTTCCCAGCATTCCAGCCCAGCACAGAGAGCTCCATCCTAGGACACTGGGCCTATTACATACTCATAGCCTCCACCACAACCACCTTGGTATGCGCATCATTACACATACCCACCATGGAATGATCTAAGGGACAGAGAATCTCCAAGTGGATCTCTTCATGCATCCACACATGCTACATCATCCACAACAAAGAACCATCTGGCACCATCAATGCCCATTCCTCCAGGGCATTCCTCTACAACAGCTTTCTTAAAAAATGTACCTCTTCAGGACATTTGCAACGTAGCCACTTGGTCATCAGACCACACATTTGCACAACATTACACTCTGACACCCTCCATCACATCATCCATGGCTGTGGGACAAACAATATTACCCACGGTGATAATGACAGGGCTCCAAACCCACCTTCATGGGCCGACTGCTGCTTTATAGTCACCCAGAGTGGAGCACCCACAGGCACACTACCCAAAGAAGAAGAGAGAGTTAATGGTGGTTTTTCGAGATGTGTGTCCACATGGGTGCTCCATCCTTTCCCTGTTTTGGAGCCCCACACTCTACTAGCATGGGTACAGAAGAAACGGAGGGGCTGCGCCACGCCGCATAAGTGCGCCTTATGGACTCTCAGGGTATGTCTACACTACCACCCTAGTTTGAACTAGGGTGGTAATGTAGGCAACCGGAGTTGCAAATGAAGCCCAGGATTTGAATTTCCCGGGCTTCATTTGCATAAAGCCGGGCGCCGCCATTTTTAAATGTTCGCTAGTGCGGACTCCGTGCTGCGCAGCTACACGCAGCACAGACTAGGTAGTTCGGACTAGGCTTCCTAGTCCGAACTACCATTACACCTTGGCTACGTCTACATTGGCCCCTTTTCCGGAAGGGGCATGTTAATTTGAGCGATTGTAATAGGGAAATCCGTGGGGGATTTTAATATCCCCCACGGCATTTAAATAAAAATGTCCGCCGCTTTTTTCCGGCTTTTAGAAAAGCCGGAAACGAGCGTTTACACTGGCCCCAATCCTCCGGAAAAAGCGCCCTTTTCCGGAGGATCTTATTCTTACTTTGAAGTAGGAATAAGATCCTCCAGAAAAGGGCGCTTTTTCCGGAGGATCTGGGCCAGTGTAGGCGCTCTTTTCCGGCTTTTCTAAAAGCCGGAAAAAGCGGTGGACATTTTTATTTAAATGCCACGGGGGATATATAAATCCCCCGCGGATTTCCCTATTACGATCGCTCAAATTAACATGCCCCTTCCGGAAAAGGGGCCAATGTAGACGAGCCCCTTGTTTCACGAGGAGCCTAGTCCGAACTACCTAGTCCGTGCCGCGTGTAGCCGCGCGGCACGGAGTCCGCACTAGCGGACATTTAAAAATGGCGGCGCCCGGCTTTATGCAAATGAAGCATGGGAAATTCAAATCCCGGGCTTCATTTGCAACTCCGGTTGCCTACATTACCACCTTAATTCAAACTAGGATGGTAGTGTAGACATACCCTAACAGCTTGAGGGGGTGCCACCGCATGTGTGTGGCATGGCGGATAGTGCTAGAAAAACCTCTGGTCATCAGCATGAGGACATACCAGCACCCAGAGTGGAGCACCCATAAGGACACACATCTCGAAGAACCACCATTACAGCACACGGTGAATAATTCTCTTCTGATTGGCTCCAGAAAATCTCACAAGATCTGGACAATAGATTCATAGGAAATATAGGGAAATAAGTTTCTAAAAATATTCTCAAGAATGATTTGCAATTTAGCCTTAACTTTTTCCCTCATGGGAAAGGGGGTTGCAGCATGGCCCAGGCCTCCCCAGCGCTTTCGGGCCTTTGTAAAATTTACCCTTCCTATCATGTGGTGCCTTGGTTACAGGGGAAATGGAAAACAATTCAAATGTCTTCAGAATTTATATTCTTTAAAGAGATGTCATCCAAGATTTTACTATCTGGAAATTTTAGACAGTAAACACCCACTTGAACATCAGCCAACAATATAAAGACACATGTTAACAATGTATATTGAGAGAAAAGGCCATCAAATGCCCTGATGTGGTTTGAGAAAACGTCAGTCACTATTTTGGTTTCAAAAGAACAACAAAAATAACAAAAACTCTGATTTAATATAATTCCTCTTATCTATGCCTTCATGTTTTCACTGAGGCATGGTGTGGGAAGGAGGAAAGAAAGTGGCTTTCAGCATATTACCAGCAAATGGTGCATGTTAACAGACCAGCAATCTCATCCCTTTGATTAGGTCTCCAAGCATAATCTCACCATAAATTCCAAAATCTACAACACCATTCTAAATTCCACAACCATTGTCCTGCACACTGTATGCCCCAAAATCCATTTATGTCATTATCCTTGCCTTTTTTTATGGTTGAGTTGATTTTGGAATAGTGATGCTTTGTCCCCCCTTAGACTTGCTAGAGCATCTTCCCACACAACAGGTACACCTGCTGTTTCTTCTGAGCTATAAAAGGGAATTTGTCTGCTGGGAAAGTTGTCTGCTCTTCTTCTGCATATATAATACAACTAAGTTGGTTCAACTTCCTCAGCCGTTCATGGAACCTAGTAATTAGGAGAAGTTCACAGTACAGTGTTTACTACTAGTTGCATTAACATTTTTGAAGAGTAAAGCAACAAGCTGAGATTTTGCTGCAACAGCAATTTTGTTTAAAGACAAAACATTAATTACAGCAAATGTAATTAAAATGAAACTTTGTGGAAATGATCTGCATGGTGAAAATCAGGGCCACACTGTCAGTCTGATAATTTTCTTAATGGCTTGATGAACTTGTCCTTATCAATTTCAATGTATTTTGGAGAAAAGGGTAAGACAGTACAGTAAACTATATGAAATTCAGCCAAAGGCATCTTAATCAACACACATAAAAATTAAATGAGCAATTCAGCATGTTATAAGATGAAGTCATTTTTCATCAAGCCAGTCATACTAATATTGTAGATTTTCTCTGATGGCTTTATTAATATTAAAAACATTTTAGTGCAGAAGTGTTCCATTCTTCTTGAAGTTCAGTTCTGTCCCAATCTCCATTTGAATTCTGAGTCCTATCTAGCCACACTAAGAAATGCAATGTTTTTGATTTGTGTTTTTGAGTATAAACATAGCTAATGATTCAACATGAGCAGGGCAATTCATCCTTTCAACATACAGGCAGTCCCCGACTTACGCGGATCCGACTTATGTCGGATCCGCACTTACGAACGGGGCTTTACTCGCCCCGGAGCTCACGGGCGGCGGGTCGCCACCTGTGTCCTCCGGGGCGAGAAAAGCTTCTTCCGGTCTCCCTGGTCTGCTGGGGAGGTCCAGCAAAGCCGCTGGACCCCCACAGCAGACCAGGGACACCCGAGCAAAGCCTTGGAGCACGCCCGCAGCGGGACAGCCCTGTTGCAGCAGACAGGATACTGCCCTGAATGGATCTTTGCTCTGACCCACTATGGCCATTCTTATGTTCTTCTGCTATTTAATAGCACATGGAGACTGTGCTAAAAGAAAGCTACATATGAAGGAGTTCTGGATTGCAGAGGCGAAGAACAGATATTTGCAAACCAATCCTTTGATATGATCTTTTGGAGCTCATGTGAAAATATCGGCACCCAATAATTATATCAGGGAATCAGTTCTATTTTAACTTTATAAAATTAGACTCACTTTTAACAACAACCTAAAACTAAGATACAAAAGCCAAGCAGGTCAGAAATGTGAGGAAGATCAGATCTAGGTGCAGATTTCAATTTCACAGCTCACGTTTATTTTTATGATGGCCCAGAACCCTGAATCTCAGTACTCTTGAGAAGTGGCTTGGGTTTGGATCTGAAGTTTGGGACTTGAATTTGTATTGAAGTTTCACAAATGAATCTCTGTTATTACCAACATTGCAAAGCTTAACAATGTCACTTTTCAGTTCTGAATTATTTATTATAATATATTCTTACAGAAGGCCTCAATCCAGCAAACTCTTACACCTATGCTCAATTATAAGCATGTGAATAAATCACTGAAAGAATGTGATTGAAATCAATGGAACTGCTCCAGTGCTTGGATTTAAGCATGTTTCAGTACTCTGCTTGGATTAGGGCCTGTGACGGGTTACTAGCGGCTCACACACTGGACAGCAGGGGGAGGTAGGAGGAGAGCGGTGCTGCGGGAGGGGAGCCCAAGTGGCGAGATGCCGCCGCTGAATGGCAGCAGGGCCAGAACCTGTCTCTGCACCTGCGCGGCAGGAAAAACACTGGCCCCGCCCCCCGGCATGCGGCTGGGGGGGGCAGGAGCAGTGAGCGATGGCCCGGACGTGGTGGGGGAAGCCCCCACATCACAGAGAGGGCAGGGCCCCCAGACCACATCACAACTGGTGGGCCATTTCAAAAAGGCCCGCCAGCATCGGGGAAGGGGTTAACCTCCACAGCTAACGGACGGCGAGCCCTGGCCGAGGGGCAGCCCAGAGCAGCCCCCACAGCCAACAGACGGCGAGCCTCTGCTGTGGAGCAGCCCGGGACAGCCCCTGCGGGTGGCTGATGGCAAGCCCTGGGCACGGCGCAGCATGAGGGAGCACCCACAGCCGGTGGAGGGTAAGACATGGCAGAGGAGCAGCGCGGAGGAACAGATCCCTGGAAGGAGTGGCTGAGAGCCAACCCAGGTGCAGGACCCTGGAACTATGGTAGGCATGGGTGAGCCACAGGCCGGTCCCCAGGGGCCCGCGGGGGGAAGGAAGCAGCCTGGGGCGGGGTCCTTCTGGTGCCCGTGGACAGATGCGTTTCAGGAGTGAACCCCATCTGTCATGCTGGGACGGTGTTGCACCCTGCACTTAGGGCCCCGGGCTGGGACCCGGTGGAGAGGGCAGGCCTGGGTCCCCCTACCCCTTTTTCCTCCATGACCCAGCATCTACGGGTACGCCAGAGCACGCCGGCGTCGGCAGCTTTGGCAGGCTAGGCCAGCAGGCACCGCCCCAGGGAGGGGCTGAAGGCGGGGCACAGGACCCCACCAACTAGACTTTAAGCTGGACGGCGGGTCTGCTGAATCCCCCCCTGATTGCCCGAGAGGGGGTGATCGCACCCAAGTACCCCATCCGCAGGGCAGAGGACCTGGACTACGGTACAGAAAGTTGGACGAGGAGGGGTCCACCGAACCCCCCTGCTCAGCCAAGCAGGGGGTGATCGCACCCAGTGACCCGTCACAGGGCATTTAAAAATGAAATGAAATATCATTGTCACAGTTTCAGGGAAACAACACTTGTATTCCATCCACCTCCCCATTACCCTTGGCTCCTGTTGCCTTCCCTGGTTCCCAATTTGCTTCAGTGTCACTCACAGTTATGAAACAAAATACAGGACTATGTAGCACTTTAAAGACTAACAAGATGGTTTATTAGATGATGAGCTTCCATGGGCCAGACCCACTTCCTCAGATCTGAGGAAGTGGGTCTGGCCCACAAAAGCTCATCATCTAATAAACCATCTTGTTAGTCTTTAAAGTACTACATAGTCCTGTATTTTGTTTCAGCTACACCAGAATAACACGGCAACATTTCTATCACTACTCACAGTTATGTGACTTAGAAGCCACCATTAGGGCCACGTGACTACTATATGCCCTGTGCACTACGCACCAAACGCACACACATTTCCCTGGCCAGAGGCAACTGATAACTGCTGATGGGGTAAAGAAGGGAGCGTGACTTAAAAGTAATGGTGACATGTAGCAGAGTTCAAGACGTGTCTTTTTCATTCCTTATTACATTTCTTTTCTTTTCTATCCCTCCTTTTACTTTGTTTTTAATAAGAGTGTGGCTTAATCTGCCAGGACCTATATTTTTGCTACAGTACTGCAACCTCTGACCAGAAAGACAGGTAAAAGAAATGTCCAGATCAGCCTGACAGTGGTAAAAACTAACCAGTCTCAGAGTGTCTAATAAGACCATGTGTTATGTCTGTGTTTTTTCTAGCAACGTGGTTGCAAATTTAAGTTAACACCAGAGACATTTTCTGTGTTTTCTGTGTTTGCTGTTCTTCTCTCTCCACTTTTGTATGTGTGCACATGTTGTCTATTTTTGTCTTCTGGGAAATGGGATCAAGTTTTAACAAGAACAGTCATAACAGCTCCAGTTTATCCCTGAAGATCTCTCTAACTTCTAAAGTAATGTAGTACAATGACTAATAATACATCTAAATGAATACATTTGCATTTATATTTATTTAAAGTCCTGACTCATCCTGACTCATCCTGAAGCAAGCAAATAATTGGAGTGACAGAAATAGAAACAAAGGTGACACTGGTAATGTAAAGTAGTGAATTTGCTCTAAAAAGTGATAACTGCCAGAGGCATACCCAGGAATATCAGTACAATGTTTCTAGCTGAAATGTATCTAGAGGATACCTGAGCAAATTTTAGTTTAGAAAGTGACCCATGTCACAGATGCGGGTCATGTTTTTGGAGGAATCATTATTTTGTAATATTTATGTTGATGGGTACATAAAATACCTGCAGAAGAGGCTCTTACTAGTCATTCCGTGTGTCATGATCCACATTTAAATATTATGTTCAGGCTAGCTGAACCTTAACTATTTTATCTTAGAAATGGGTTGTTTGCTCATATTTTCTGTCCTTCAGCCTCTTTCTTTTTTCTCACCCTTAAATTACTTCTCTTCGCTATCTCAAAAAAGTGTTTTCTCCCCTTTGTCTTCTCCAGTCAATGTTTCCCTCTTGCCACCACCTATGTATTTAGTATAAAGGTGCAGGATTTTGTGTGTGAGAGAATTCTGGTGAGTTTAGGTTATTTTCTCTGCTTTTTTGTCTAGTTATTTAATTCCATGTTAGCCAGCAACACTAATATAAGAACTTCCATTCCTTCCCAAACTTTCCAAACTATAGAGTGATGGTAAGGAAAATATCATAAACAGGAACAGAAGTAAATGATATTTACTAATGCTGTATGCCTTTACTTCCCCTCTCTCCTGTTTGTGTCACATTCTTTTCCTCTACTTACACCTATGCTTCCTCACTATTTCAGCCAATCTCTTCCTTTAATGCCTGGGGAGAAGCTGAGTGAGAGAATGACTCATAGATAACAGTCACAGTACTATTGAAAGGCTCTCGGATACTACAATGAGGCAGTATAAGAACATAAACAGAATAAACTTAAAAACAACAAGTGGTCTGGTAGCACTTTATAGACTAACAAAACATATAGATGGAATGCCTTCTGCTCAGAAATCACTGCCTGTCTCCCTCTTCTCTCTTCTCACTTTCCCGTCTCTTTTTCTAACTTTGCAAAAATGTATAGAACTTAGTAATTGCTCCTTAGAAATTAATCTGTATGTCTGAGCTGAACAGGTCTGATACTGGCTAGAGAAAAAAACTACACAGGGCCAGACTGGGTATCTAGCAAACAACCCAAGGAACATTACTAGCTGCCTGTGGACCCAGGTTCTGGATAGCCTGCACATGAGAGTAAGAATGGAAATGTTAAGGGTTGTACCCAAGAAGACTTTTTCAGTGCACTGCAACAAAAAGTTTTAATGTCTGTACAAAAGACAAAAAAAAAGTGATGTGTTCTTAAGAACCATCTACTGGCACTTTATCATCCATATTTTCTATAGTGTTCTTCTGCAAGGGGAAGGAGGGAGTGTAAATTTTCTTTCTCACCTGAGTGGACCTGGAGACACACAGAATAGCATGTCCTGTGATTGAAAGTAACTGGGATTGCAATTTTATTCATAGGTTGTGCACAAGTCCTTTTAGAGGTAGCTGCTTTGTCTTTCAATGTACATATTACTTTATTAAGCACTTTCCCCTTTCCTTGATGCTCTTCAGAGCTTGAATGCCTGCAGGCCCAGCTTGTAAGTAGTCCTATATGCCTCTTGTCTCCCACTGTCCATTTCTGAAGTGACTTACCTCTGGAGAGCTCGCCTATAGCTTAGAGACTATGCCTTCAAGGAGGAAAGCTCAATGGTTATTGGAGAAGATGGGCTGGCTGAGACTTGTTTGTGTCTCCAGTCCCATCCCATCCCTCTCTTCCCACCTGATCTTGGCAGTAGTCTTCTCTCATCTCCAAAACAGCTGAGACCCTGACCTTGTCTCCTGCTGCTATTGGATTATGGACCCTGCTCTATACTATGAGCTTGACTATGCTTAAACTGCTACAGCAGCATCACTGCATTGTTGCTGCTTCATGCTTTAGTGAAGGTGCTACCTATGATAATGGAAGGTTCTTCTGTTGACACAGGTAACCCAATCCCTGACAGCAGCAGGAAGCAGGGCCCTCAGATATTCAGGAGCATCAAGGGACTTCCTGGCAGCCCATTCACAAGAAGTTATTTGCTGAAGATGCTGGCTGCTAAGAGGGTTACCAAGGAAGTGTGTGACCCTGTGTGTCCAACTTGCATTGCTGCCACTTTTGGGGAAACACCGTGGAAGACATCAAAGCTGGTGCTTGAATAAGTTAGTGGTAGGTCTTATGTCTGTAACAGTGGTAAAGAGCAGGGTGAGTGTAATGGGTAAAAAAAATGGCTCAGGAATGTAATTCTCCTTTGAGAATGTGTAATTCCTCTTTTGCTATCCACATACTTCCCCATGTCTCTCCCTTTGTGCCTGCCCAATATTCAGATTCCTCTATCCCCTTTCACCCAGCCCCTTATTCTTCCATCCCCTTCCCATTAGGTATTTTGGTATTTCTGTTTGAGTCAAGCCAGAACCTGGAAGTGAAAGGAAAATTGAAACAAATGGAATGTACCCAAGACTACATACAAACTCCATATAGCTCATCTGTGGGGATTGACCTTGGGACTTCTAGTACCCAGAGCAACCCTCCTACCAGTGTTCCCTCTAAGCTGCAAAGTTTCACAGGTGATTAATAAGTCCCCACCCACTCAGAGGCTCAAGGCTCCATGAGTGGAGCTGACTAGCTAGGCAGAGCTGATTAATCACCTGTGAATCTGTGCTGTCCTGAAGCTTAGTGGGACTCTGCTTCCTACCCCATTTGTGCTAAAGGAAAACTCCACTCCCAGTGAGCAAGTAGCAGGCTCTTATTCTAGCAACTAGTAATAGATGTTATGATCATATGCCCTAAAAGGGCTGATCCTGCTCCTTTTGAGGGCCATGGCAAAGTTCCAGTTGACCTATGAGGAACAGAATTACAAGAAAGCTTCAGAACCTTCAAAATGTTTGATCTTGCATTTGGTGGAAGAAATAGGTAAAGATTTGGATAGGTCTTACATTCTCAAGTCAGGTTGTCTATTCCTACAAATTCTACACAAATCATATTCCTTCTTGTAAGGGGGAAGCGTAGTTTTAATTGAGCATATAAGACCAAATGAAATATTGCAAAGTATCCAATTTAAATGCTCTCATATTTCAAGAATTCTTTTCATTTTTATTAAGTCTTTTCATTTAGTTCACTAATATTACTCAAAATAGCACTGATTACAAAATCAATCACATTAAATGGAAGCTGTATAGTTTAATCTGTGAATACAATATCCAGTATCATTTCATTAATAAAAATGCCTTTGGCACAATGTGGAATGTTTGAGTCTCTCTCTCTCTCTCTCTTTCTCTCTCTCTAGCACAATAGTTTTAAAAAGCAATATTCTGATTATTACTATGAGTACAGGTGAAGGACTTTGGTTAATATTCTTTAAACAGCCCATCAAAACTTGTTTCAGAGTAATTTTCTCTTCAACCAGTGAAAATAAGTTAGATCTTTGGGCCCAATTACCTGAAATAGCCTTCGATTTTTGTGCCTGAAAACATGTGTATTTTATATAGCACAGAGGTGTCTGTTTAGCAGATTAGTCCTGCAAATCAGGTAGCTAGACACCCAAGAGCTATAAAATGTCCTGTAGTTAAGCTTGCACAACTGTGCTCACAAATGAACAAGTTCTAAGCATCCCCTGATGTGGATTAGAGGGGCAGGAGGGAGAGTCGAGGAGGGAGCAGAGGGATGGGGCACTACAGGTGGAGAGGGGGGAAGCAGGGATCTAGAGGGAGGTGAATGGAAACGGGAAGAAAAAAAATGAAGGAACAATAGTATGCAGGGATGGAAACAAAGAGGACCCCTTGCATGGGGGATCATTGGGGCCACACAGAATCCCTGCCATGGATGGGAGAATGGGGGACAATAGTATGGGGGGGGGGGGTAGAAAGACATTGGGCATATACAGAAGCCTGATTGTAAAGACCTGGGGTGTGTCTAGACTACATGCCTCCTTCGACGGAGGCATGTAGATTAGCCAGATCGGAAGAGGGAAATGAAGCCGCGATTAAAATAATCGCGGCTTCATTTAAATTTAAATGGCTGCCCCGATCTGCCGATCAGCTGTTTGTCGGCAGATCGGGGGAGTCTGGACGCGATGCCCCGACAAAGAAGCCTTTCTTCATCGACACAGGTAAGCCTCGTGAAACCAGGTTTACCTGTGTCGATGAAGAAAGGCTTCTTTGTCGGCGCATCGCGTCCAGACTCTCCCGATCTGCCGACAAACAGCTGATCGGCAGATCGGGGCAGCCATTTAAATTTAAATGAAGCCGCGATTATTTTAATCGCGGCTTCATTTCCCTCTTCCGATCTGGCTAATCTACATGCCTCCGTCGAAGGAGGCATGTAGTCTAGACACACCCCTGGAGGGTAATGCAGAGTCCCTGAAAGGGACTGGAAAGGTGGGCCACAGGGAGCTTGTCTGGGAGAATGATGAGATGCAGGGGATCCCTGGTGTGTGCAGAACACTTGGCCTAGGTTAATTACATAGTATGAACCCTCCTAGAAGAGTCAGGAATATATACAGCTGTCCTGGACTACACATCTTCACATACTGCTTTAAAAATAATTTTACCCGAGATTTTGAAAACAGTATAATGCAGTTGTATTCTTGTGGCATTAACCAAACTCATCTTACAATAGCTTTCAGCCTGAAGTTATATCAACTGGGTATTTTGCTCATTCTTCTCCTACTAGTGTACTAACATGCTCCCATCCTGAATTTTGTGTAGGAGTTTAAGTTAACTAAATGTTGTTAGTTTTTCGTATCATCAGAACAAAATATACTAGTGCCTATGATATTTAGACAGCTAATAAGTCATGCTAAAGTTTTCACAATTATTGTTATTCCATTTCTGCAGAGTGAAATAGTCCAGTGGCTAGATTAAGTAACTTTCCTTTAGCTATGGAGAAGTCAGTATGAGCACTGGTGTTAGAATTCTGGAGTCCCTATTCTGCATTCATATTTCTCTCTCTCTGTCTCTCTCTCTCCCCCTCTCTCTCCTTCATCTCCACCTTCTAGAGTGTTCTTTGATTTAATCACCTTAAGGGAAGGCTTATCCCACATGCTTATTATTCTTTACATGAAATAATTCTGCCTGAGTTCACTGTGCAGTCATCATTTTTATATTATACTTTAGCCATTAGCTTTTCATCTCCTCACCAGTGTGAAAAATGTATCTCTAACACAAATTCCCTTAGTTATTTTGAAATGTTGTTGCATCTCACTTTGAAGACTCAATTCCCATGAGAATAAATTCAGTTTCTTTAGATCTCAGATTCATACACGCCAAAGCCAGAAGGACTATTGTGATTGTCTAATCTGGCCCTCTGTATAGCACAGCCCATAGAACTACCCCAAAATAATTCTTAGATCATATCTTTTAGAAAAAAAACAGTTTTTATTTAAAAATTGTTAAAAATTGTTTGTGATGGAGAATACACTACAAACCCTTGGTATGTTGTTCCAAATATTCATATTCTCACTGTCAAAAATGCAGTATTTTGGTATTATTATTTCCAGTCTGAAATTTCTAGCTTCAATTTCCTGCCATTGGATTGTTACACTTTCCTCTGCTAGATTCCCCATGTAGATGCTCACAGCCTATAATCAAATGGCCTCTTGAGCATCACTTTCTTTAATCTAAACAGACTGAGGGTATGTCTACACTACCCCGCTAGTTCGAACTAGCGGGGTAATGTATGCATACCAAACGTGCTAATGAAGCCCGGGATTTGAATTTCCCGGGCTTCATTACCATAAAGCCGGCTCCGCCATTTTTAAAAGCCGGCTAGTGCGAACCCCGGGCCGCGCGGCTACACGCGGCACGGGCTAGATAGTTCGAACTACGTAGTTGTTCCGAACTATCTGTACGCCTCGTGGAATGAGGTGTACAGATAGTTCAGAACAACTACGTAGTTCGAACTATCTAGCCCGTGCCGCGTGTAGCCGTGCGGCACGGGGTTCGCACTGGCCGGCTTTTAAAAATGGCGGAGCCGGCTTTATGCTAATGAAGCCCGGGAAATTCAAATCCCGGGCTTCATTAGCACGTTCGGTATGCATACATTACCCCGCTAGTTTGAACTAGCGGGGTAGTGTAGACATACCCTGAGCTCTTAAGTGTATCACGATATGACATGTTTTCTAATTCTCATCACTCTTCTCTAAATCCTCTCCAATTTACCTTGCAGTTGTGCATAACCTGTTGTCCTATTGTCCTCACTGGAGCAGAGTAGAGACTTTTCATGTGAGAAAAGGTTTGTCAGAGCAGGACCCGTACTATATACAATGGTCCTGATTTTCATTTACTGGGATGCCCTTTACACTATTCTGGCAGTAGAAAGGAATTTCAAAGGGAAAGTAAATGTAATTGGTTCACACTTCAAAGGCCCTTTCTCCATGGTTAGATTGGTATAAAATGGACTTTGTGTTAATAAGAATCCGATTAATGTTTTGTTTGAGAACTAATGTGCATTGATAGTAATAATAATTAGAATAGTTTTATTTTCTCTTAGGGTATGTCTACACTATATGACTCCATCAACGGAGCCATGTAGATGAGCTTTGTAGACATAGCAAAATGAAGCGGTGATTTAAATAATCGCCGCTTCATTTACATCAAAATGGCTGCCGTTCTGTGCCGATCAGCTGTTTGTCGGCTCAGCATGGTAGTCTGGACGCTCCGTGGTCGACATCAAAAGCCTTTGTCGATCGCCCATTATGCCTTGTGGGATGAGGTTTACCAGGGCAGTCGACAAAGGCTTTTGATGTCGACCGCGGAGTGTCCAAACTACCGCGCTGAGTCGACAAACAGCTGATCGGCACAGTGCGGCAGCCATTTTGATGTAAATGAAGTGGTAATTATTTAAATCACCACTTCATTTTGCTATGTCTACAAAGCTCATCTACATGGCTCTGTCGACAGAGCCATGTAGTGTAGACATACCCTTATAGTAGGAGTACAACCTACTACTTTGCTTATTTTCTTTCTTGCCATTGTGCAGTGGTCTGCTTCTTCCAACAGTTTTTCTTTAACAATTTACTCCTATTTCCAGGATTATTTTTTTGATTAGCATTCTGGATGATTGTTCTAGTTAGCATACATTCCTTGACTGGTCCTTTTGTACTCAGACGAATAATTATTTTATGTCTCTATTTAACCGTAGTTGCTAATCAATTACCAAGATTTTCAAACATGACTAGTGATTTTCAGTTCCTTAGTTTCTGGGTGCCTACCTGACACATCCTAAAGTGGCCTTATTTGCAGAAGATTAGAACTTAACAGTTTGTAGGATCAAGGTCTAAGTCATTAATACATGAAGTTAAACTATGTCAAATACTTTTAGAAATCTAACCATGCTTCATCCACTGAATGTCCTCCATCATGATGTAGTTCAAAGACACTATAAGGTTGAATTCACTTAACTCTATGTCCTTATCCCTGTGTCTCAGCTTCCTCTGCTGTCATTTTTAGTACTTCAAGTTTTGTCCAATGGTTTCTTTTATTCTGTATCTACTGTGTCTATAATTTGAAAAAGACAGTGACACTATTTTGGCACTATTTTCTGTAATTTATTTATGGTTTCTTAGTTTTTAATTCAGAGTTATGCTTGTTTTCTGATTATATAAATAACTTACCTGTTTGTATTTTTGAACAACATCTGTTTGCCATAAAGGCTCTGTAAACCCAGTGGGAGTACTAATGTGCTTTAAGTTAAGCATGTGTAGAAGTGTTTGTAGCCTTAAGGCATTTTAGGCTGCTCTTGAATTTCCTACATAATCACATGGGTTTCTGATGCATTTACCTTTTTATTTTTCTGAGATGACTATTACAGATATATTGAGAACATTTAACATTTTTTCCATTGTTAACTTCCCATTCATTGCTGATATGTGGCAAACTTTATTTAGCTCATTTTAGGTTCCGTCAATGTCTGCTTTCATTTTTGTTCTCTTTTCCTTAAAACTTCACCACCATTTCAATCCTGCAATTTCAGCTTTAATTTACCGGATGTGGCTCATTTCTAATTGTTGGAGCCAGTATAGATTGTATCAGTGAGTTGGATGGCTGTTCAATATACTCTATCACTAGGACAACTCATAGTAAGCATTACACTACATAGCATTTACACTACATACAATTTACATGAATGAGCCCTGGGGTGGGACAAGTTCCCGCCTCAGCCAATCAGGGGTTCACACCTCAAGGTGAAATTGGCTCAGACCTGGTATATTTGTGATGCCTATTTCACGGAAAGGAGGATGGCTCCTTAGTAGGGAGGAACCAAATGAAGTAAAGTATTCGGACAGATGCAGAGCTTATCACAGCCATGGAGTGGGAACTGCTGACTTGGAAACCTGCTGAAGATCCTCTGCCACCTGAAATCTCTGGTTAAATAGAGGGAACCTTCCTCAGTTTGTTTTTCTTTTCTTTTAGAACTCAGGATATTCAGGCTGGGTCTCTTAGACAGACAAGGGCTTAGAAAACTCTTCCCTTGCTCAGAGTATTACTTCATTTGCTTTATGGGAAATGAACCCTGACTCTTTGTGGCTTACAAGACTATTATACTTTGCCTCTTTCATGTGGGCTACTGGAAAACCACAAGAAGGAGAACTGCCTCCCTGAGACTTGCAGCCGCTCTGCTGCAGGCAGTTTCTAGCAGCGCTTATAGTCAGGAAAAGATACCAGCTCTGATCTGAAAGAACATGGTCTAGAGCAGGGCTACTTAACACATAGCCTGCAGTCCATCTATTTGTGACCTGCAGTGCAGTTTGGGTTTACACAGGGCTCCACATGGGAGCCAAAACAAAAAAGTAGTCAATATAATGATCTTCTGTTGATATGCATTTTAGTAGTTAAATTCTGGGACTGTCATTGCTCATTAAAAGTGCTGTCATATGGGTAGAAAACAGGTAAATATTGCATATGATTAATATCAGCAGAACTGCCTGAAATGGGGCCTGTGTGTTGTGTAGTCTTGTCTTAATCTTTGTATTTATGCCATCAGTGTGAAAGAAGCTATTTGCATATATATTTGCATGTATATGCAACCACACTTAAGTTGCAGCCCTCTGCATGTGCTGTGAGTATTACTGTGGCCCCTGGAGCTTCCAAAGTTGAATAGCCCTGTGTGACAGGGTGAGGCAGCCCCACACTGAACCTGAAGGGCCCAGCCAGGGTTACATGGCTGCAGAGAACCCTCCCCTGTAGCCCTACCGAGCATGCCCAGGCTGTAGCTCCACTATGAAAAACCTGGGGAAGGACTCAGTCTGGAGGAGAAGAACCTGTGAAGAGGGTTCCCGCAAAGCTGTTGCCTGAGACTCCAGGAGAGGCCAGAGGGGATGCGGAGGCGAGCTGGTGTGACCCAGGGACTGCCTGCTGAGGAGATGCTGGCCCGGAGGTTGCAGCTAGCTGGGCGAGTACAGGGGAAGGAACCCCAGGAAACCAGGTAGGAAGTGGCCTAGGGCAGGAGCGGGAGCCTCCTCTCCTGCCCAGAGAACCTCGGCGTGTTTCGGCCAGATTGCCCCGCCGAGGGAGTGACCCGCTACCCGGTCGCTCGCAGGGCCCTGGGCCGGGACCCGGTGGAGTAGTGTGGGCCCGGGTCCCCCTGCTTGGGGTGTGTCCCTGCTACAACCCTAAACTGGGTTATGTACTTAGGCCGGAGGGCCTTGGCTCTGACTTAAAGGGCCAGCTTTAAACTGTGTTCTGGACTCAGGTGGGAGGGGCCCGCCACACCCTGGTCTAGAGGCAGGTCTTTAGAAAGCAAATCCTGTGTAAGTTTGGTGCATAATCTTTGCTTACATAATCTTTCCATACATAATCTTTGCTTACATGTGGGTGTTTTTATAGGATTGGGCTTTCTGATTTCTCCCCATGTGTACTGTTTACGTAAATATTCTTCTTTGCAATAGCTAAATTAATGTTGCTCTGCATTGAATTTATTCAGATAAATTCGGTTCTAAAGAAATGTTTTATTCTTCTATGAGCATCTATTAGAATCTTCAAAGTCCCCTCACCTTTTCCTCCCTTCCTTCCTTTAACTTTTGTGTTCACCTCAGATTTTTAGTCCCCAGTAGTTGGCCAATGTGGAAAATAAATGCGGAGAAATAAAGCTTAACCATGGTATTAGCTTGTGTCCCTCTTATAAAAACTGACATTGTGAAGCACATGTGATGTCAAAGTATATAGAAACTTATTATTTTGCAGTATACTGATGGGTAAGATCTGCCAGCCTAGTAAGCCATTAGCCTTTTCAATAAATGAGAAGTTTATTGACCTTTCAGTGATTGAGACAAAACTAAAAGCCAAAATTACTCCAGCAGTGGCTAGGCAGCAAGGGCAATCAGACAAAAATGTCTTGGTTGCACAAAAGATAGCAGTAATGAAGGTCACTGTGCTGCTTATTGAAAAGCAACATGGATTACATTGATTTCCTAGAAACTTCTGCAAAAACTATCCCAAAGATTTTCAGCTTTATGCCCGCTTAACTCTCTGGTTGGGTGACCTATATATCTCTACTTGTCTCGTGTGACGTGGAGCTGCTCAGTTCCTTGCTAAAAATCAAGCTACCAGCAGTGTATCTACAGAGTATTTTGGAGTGAGCTGGAACAAGTGTGTGAACTTGGATTGACAAACTTGGAGTACAGAGCTTGTGCTACTGTTCTAAAAAGACTGCGTAGACATACCCTTCAGTTCCCATCCTGCAAACATACATAATGAACTTTACTGTTCAGAGAAGTCTGTGATTGTTATTAGAAATACCTATTGTAATAAAGTTAAGCACATGTATGTTTGTAGGATAGAGTCCTTGGTAGGTGCCTAAATATGGATTTAAGATCCTAATTGTAGACATTCAATTTTTAAAACATTGGCCTGGATTTCTCTTGAATGTCCTTCATTGAGAATTATTGCTTAACCCCCCCACCAATTTTAAATAACAAATTGAAATGCCGCAGGGATGATTTGTGAATACTTTAGACACTCCTAAGCAAAGGTGAAAGTAGGGGGGTGAACTCTGGTGCACTGCTCTGGCAAGAATTGGTTGAGCTGCAGCAAAAGCCATCAGGGAGCTATTTAAACCTTGCCAACTTGGGTTGACAAACTTGGGTTACAGAGCTTGTGCTAGTGTCCTGAAAATATCAGCACAGACATACCCTTCAGTTCCCATTCCACAAACATATACATAGTGAACTTTACTGGTCAGGGAAGTCTGTGATTTTTATTGAGAATACCTATTGTAATAAAGTTAACTATCTGGCAGGGACCCAAGTTGCAACAGGACTGTACGGGTACGTCTACACTGGCATGATTTTCCGAAAATGCTTTTAACGGAAAAGTTTTCTGTTAAAAGCATTTTCGGAAAAGCGCGTCTAGATTGGCAGGATGCTTTTCCGCAAAAGCCCTTTTTGCGGAAAAGCGTCCGTGGCTAATCTAGACGTGGTTTTCCACAAAAAAACCCCGATCGCCATTTTCGCGATCGGTTTTTTTTTGCGGAGAACAGTACCGTGCTGTCTACACTGGCCCTTTTGCACAAAAGTCTTTCGGAAAAAGACTTTTGCCCGAACGGGAGCAGCATAGTATTTCTAGAAAAGCACCGATGATTTTACATGAGATCGTCAGTGCTTTTCTGGAAATTCAAGTGGCCAATGTAGACAGCTGGCAAGTTTTTCCGCAAAAGCAGATGATTTTGCGGAAAAACTTGCCAGTCTAGACACAGCCTACATGTAAGAAATTTAAGTTACTTTCACCCCTGCTCCTAAGTTAAACTTCCTTCACATAGAACCCTCCTGAACATGAGTGAATACTTTTAAACCAAAGTAAGAGTTCCCACAGAAGGGGATTGCACTTATTTAACTAAAATAGTTCAGTTAATCCAGAATCACTTTTCTATGTAGACAAGATTAGAAAGAGATTTCAATGTCTGGGTGAAGGATAGTGAACAGTTTAAAAATGATAATGAACAGTTTAAAAAGGCCTTTGTTTTACAGAACAAAAGAGAAACATATCACAAGGAAATACAACAATATTAAAAGTACTATTATAGTTACACTTCAGCAGGGGAAGGAGCTTAACTTTCAAGATGGTCAGTTTGAATGTTAAAACTCCGAACAAGTGTATAATGAGGATGGAGATTAAGCAAGCAGAGAGTTTTACTTAGACATAGGCTATAAAGGAAGGGCTAGGAACAAAAGGTCCAATCAGGCTTTCAGAGGTGATGCAAGAAATCCTATAAGAATAATTTCCTAATAATCAGAAAAGGTCTAATACCTTTAGAAAGTGAAGCTCTACAACTAATAGCTACAGGACTGAGATTTATGACAAGCTGGGGAGAGTTTCTATTTTCATATCACCATAAAATATATTTCTTTTCCTATTGCAAAATGTTCTGTCACTCACCAAGAATAAAATATAAACTTGTGGAAGGGAATTTGCTGGCCAAGTACTTAGTTGTTGTTTTTTGCTGCTAAATTGTCAGATTCACTCTATCATCACACAGAACAACTGTACATCTAAAAAGAAGAGTGATTGCACTTGAACACAGGGGTACACACTCAACAAGTGGTGCTTCCAAGCATACAACTCTATTTCAAAGAGCTGGGAAGTGGCTGCCTAAATAAGAGCTTGTCTTGAGCAGAACATCTCTTTTATACGTAATTTGACTGTGATTTAAGATTAAAAAAACCCCTAGATATTACGCTAACAAAAAGCCTGCAGGCTATGCTGTGAAACTTTTGAAGTGGTTCTTTACAGGGGAAAAGCGTGATGAGTAAGCGACTCACCAGAGAAGATCTGCTCCATTTCAAAGAAAAATCAGAGCAGGTAGGAGAAATTGATTATTCTTCAGACACAGATATTTATTGGTCTGCTCAGGTGGTTAAATGAAGTCTTCCCTTTCATCACTAGCAGAGGTATGGATAATGTAATGGAAGCAGTGAAAAAGATGGGCAGGGACTTGGTATCAGAAGTGGAAGTTTTCTGGAGTAGAGTGAGATGGGGAAAAGTATGGCCAGAATAGTATATGCAGATATTACAAATATCACAAGGTTTCTGGTCTTTGCCTAAGGAGACAAGATTGTTTTATCTTTCCTGGATTGTGACTGTCAGGGAGAAAAAGATTTTAATGTGAGAAGGAGATCAGAGTGGTCTATCAATACTCCGAAAGGAGATGTTAATGGGAATGAGGAATTTGTAGGACTGAATCTTGTCAACTCTGGTTAAAAGTAACCAACGCTGTATTTTGCCTTCTGAAATTGAGTGCAGGACTATTTGATAGTCAAATGGGGGCAGTAAGGGCCAGATTTTAAAAGTATTTAGAGATCTTTAGGTACCTAGTGGACGTCTGAAAAATGTTTAGGCGCCAGACTCCTATTCTTTAAAGAGACTGATACATGAAGCCTCTTCTGGTTTCTAACTATGATATAGGTTATGAAGACAACTCTGTTAGTCACGTTTCTTTTTTGGGGGTTAATCTTGGCTATACTTTGTACTAAATTATAATGTTTGCATTTAACATGTTATTATATATAGATGCCTAAACACTATGGCTGTGTCTATACTGGCACGATCTTACGCCAGAGCTATGCAAATGAGGCTTAGTGTGGAATATCGCCGAGCCTCATTTGCATAACTAATGAGCTGCCATTTTTGCGGAAGAGGCTCTTGCGCAAGTCGGAGCTGTCTACACTGCTCCTTCTTGCGCAAGAAAAACCCTCTTGCGCAAAGCCGTTATGCCAGAAAATAATCAGCATAACGGCTTTGCACAAGAGGGTTTTTCTTGCGCAAGAAGGGGCAGTGTAGACAGCTCTGTCTTGCGCAAGAGCCTCTTCCGTGAAAATGGCGGCTCATTAGTTATGCAAATGAGGCTCGGCGATATTCCATGTTGAGCCTCATTTTCATAGCTCTGGTGCAAGATCGCGCCAGTATAAACACAGCCTATATATACAAGAACACATGGATTGAATGGATACCGTCTCTATAAGTTGGTATAACAACAGACAAATGTAGTAAGTCAAATTCTCTCAGAAGCATTAAAGGACTGTTTGGAGTCGCTGTTACAGGTAATGCCATTTCAGAAAGGCCAGGCACTTGGTTACTATAACAATAAGAATGGATTAAAAACCTAGGTAGAGAGGAAAAGGTCTTGCTTAAGTAGCTGTGTTCCCCATTTGGCTAGGTTGTTTTTGTGAAATAAATTGAAAACTTTTGCTGAAACATGAACTGAGCCAAAACAATACATGCCTGTCATTTTAAAGGGAACAGAGTGTCTGCAAAACAAACTAAATTTTTCATAGGCACTCTGGAGGCTTGCCCTGAGTATCTCTGAATGGTGCCTTGCTGAAGGGCTCAGATCCTGCGTGTGTTTTATTGCTTCATCTGTGGAGAGCCCTACAATGGAATGGCATCTCAAGGTCAAAGCTGCCTTTAATAGCACATAGATCTACTGGGTAATGATAATACTTTTGGACAAGCTTAACTGTAAACTTGTGCAGGATAAGAGAACCAATTCAGTTTAATAACCCCGTTACTTATAAAGGGCTCAATCAGCTCCCACTGACTTCTTTAGAGTCTGGAACAGATTCCAGTTCCCAATTCAGGAAAGTATCTCTTTAGGGATATAAGCACATTCTCAAATATTTTTTGGAATAGAGATGAACCTGAGTAAATTATGAATTGCTTTTCAGAATTGGTTTTCAGATTCTTGACTATGTTTTCTTATAGGTCTTTCTGGAATCTTTTTTTCTTAGCTATCTATATAACCTAAAGGGGTCTCTCTTAATGTCAAGGAAACAAGATACCTGAAAAGGCTCAGTGGGTAATTGATGAGTGTGGGGGTGGAGTGGGAGGAAAGAAATCATGTACCGTTCTGCAAAACCATTAGCCATGCTTCCCCAAACATTGCAGTCTGCGGTAGGAAGTGACAGATACAAGGGCTAATCCAAGGTCTTTAAAATCAATGGAAGTGTGTAGGGCCCTGCATTTTGTGACTGCATGGGGATGCAAGTGTCCAACTGTGCAGAGAACTACAAAACAACTAAATGATAACTTTAAAAAACCCAAAATGTCTGCTTTGGGCAATAAGAAATTGGATTTCTTCAAATAAGGAACTGATGGAAAAATTGTTTGAGAAGGGGTTTTGTGTCTGATGATTTGGTAAAAAGCCTTGATCTTTAATTGGAGGTGGGGAATCATATTCTATTTTATAAGTTTTAGCCATAATGCAAGAATTATTTTTACATTCTCTAATTTATTTAAAGGGCCACTGTCAGTTTGAAAATCAGCCAAAGTGTGAACAAGTATGTCTATGCTAGAGCTGGAAAATATAACTTCCTGATTACATGCACTTCCTGTGATCCACTCAGCATGGTAAAAAGAAGAGTTGTCAGTGACAAAAGTAACAGAGGAGTGGGCAGCTGCCTGAATACATGCTTGCAGTTTCAGATGGGATCATAGCTGTTGGCCTGTCCTGGACCAGTAGGGGAATGAATTCAGACAAAGGGTTAACTGGAACAGTGCTGAATGTTGTTTATTGATGTAAATTCTTAAGACTCACATGCATCACACTCATACTGGCAGTCTGGAGGCAGGCTACAGGTGTGGTGTAGATTTCTTTCGATTTCACAGGTAGCTGGCGCTAGCCAGGCAACAGCTTCCCAGAGATTGTCCATGAGGCCACAGCAATCCTTGGAGATCCCTTCAGATCTGCAGGAGAGCTTCCTTCTCTGGGACAGTCCCAGGTTTTTGCTGTGATGTTACATTTTGTCCAGAGAGAGAGAGAGAGAGAGAGAGCCCTGGACGCTAGTCATGCTAACTCATATACCTGCAGAGTCCTTCCTTGCCTTATAAGGTCACAGACAGCTGGACTGCCTTGTGACTGGATGTTTCTCATTCAGACTTCCTCGCTCATTCCATAGGTTACATGCATATTCATAAGGAAGAATACAATTGCAAAACATTTAACATTGTGGAGACCTTTTGACATAACAGGAAGCTATTTAAACCACATTTACTGAGCTAGATAACTTATCTAAACCACATCAGCTTAACACCTTCAAAAACAAGCACCTAGCCTCAACAGGAAACTTGATTAACAGAATCTGTCAAAACTGTATCTGCTGACACAAGTCAAGTTTTAGCTGAGAGATCTAGAAAAACAAAACGGGGCATTTTGTGTCCAGCCAGCCACCACTTCAATGGGGGAGGAGGGAAGCACGTATCCAGCTGGCTACAATAGCAAGGTGATAAGGTCCCCTGTTGGTCATGCCACCACCGCTCCCTTACTATACATTCTAGAAATGTGTGTCTGTCCTCCTGTGAATCCATTTGTTGAACTCCTCCTAAACAGTAAGAGCTAGGACCATACTTTTGGTTTGAAGTTTCCTCTTAACATAACTTAAAGCAAGGTCAGGGTTTGGCTGAGCCAGAACAATGGGATGTGCCTCAATTGTTTCTCACAATGGAAAGGGAGGGGTATGGCAGAAGGAACAGTTATATGGCCGAATGACCACAGGGGGCAGCAAGGGGACAGCGATAGGGTCTGGGACAGCTATAACCCCCATTGGGCTAGCAGGGTACAGGGGTGGAGAAAGGGACATGTATCTTTTATATATTTCAGAGAGATTGTTTGCCCACTGAAACTGGAGGCTGTGCCCACTGAAGCTGGAGCAGCCATGAAATGGCACTTCTCACCTGGCCCTGGGCTGCTGCAGTGAGAGAGGGGTGGGGTTGTCCTCTCTTCCCAGGGCAGTTTGCATAATGAACCTCTCATCTATAGCTCCTTCCCAGAACAATAATTGAAATGAAGAAAAACAAAACTTATTTCAGTTAAGAACCTAAGCAACACCAGAAAAATCCTCTAGTATGTCTATATTTAGGATACTCATTGATCAGAGCTCATGCAGCTATTTCTACTCGAGCTGAAAAGAAAACCTAGCTCGAGTGTAGACTTATTCTTGTGTACTAATAACTCTTCAATTTAAATCTGTATCTTAGATATCTAATATACTTCTTGCTGATTTTCTATATCAATTCCATGCATAGCCCTATTGCCATGGTATCTGACAGCCTCACAATCTTCCCTGTATTTAGTATCACAGTAACTCTGTGAGACAGGAAAGTGCTATTAGCTTTGTTTTGCACACAGGAAAGGAAGCATAAAGGATGAGATTCCCAAGGGGGACTTAGGCATTTAAAGTGTCAGCTGGGTACCTAAGGCTAACATTTAGGCACTGCTAGTATTCACAGAAGTCCCGTTCTGCTGCTGCCTAGCTCTGCAGGAAAATGTGGTGAGGCTACTGCCCTTGCTGGCTGGAAGGGGTTAAAGTAGCCTGGAGGGAGCCTGAGAAGAGCCCTGGCCAATCAGAGAGGGTTTTTTAAGGAACCAACCAGAAGGTGGCTTGCTGAGGCAGCTTGGTATATAAGGTGCTGTTCAGCAGAGAGTGAACAGCTGAGTCCTGACCAAGAATGGTGCAGCACCAGTTTTGCTGAGAAGTACTGTAGAGCAGTGATGGGCAGATGAAGGGGTGAGAGGTATCCAACTGGAGCCTTTGTCTTTGCTAGGCTGCAGGCCTTGCAACAAGGGTAAAGGAGGTGCAAGGATCACAGAGGAAGTGGCCCAGGGAGCAAGAAACAATAAAGGGGAGTAGAAGAAGGCAGGATAAGGCTGCCACCAGATGGTCCCTGGGTTGGGACTCAGAGTAGTGGGTGGGCCTGGATCCCTCCACCCCCTTCTGCCCCTACACCACATCTTGCCAGCAAGGCATGGCCCATATAGACTGTGGCTAGCCCGTGAGGCAGAGGGGCTTGGTTTGAAGCGCACAGCTGGCCACAGAGGTATAGAAACCAAGGACTGCTGCTGTAACCCCCAGAAGGGGATGAGAGAGTATTGTAGTGAGCACTGCCTCAGGGCAGTGTCCCAAAGAGGACACTGGGGTCCAGAAGTGATGTGGGACCAGAGTGAAAGTGTGGAGTGAAGATGGGTCAGACTCCGCCAGAAGAGGATGCCCTGCTAAGTAAGAATTAATTCCCCAGAGCAACCAGCAAGAGGCTCCACAGCTATGTGTCCTACCCCATCACAGTGACTAAACTCCCATGGTACCAAGTCCCCAAGGCACCTAAATTTAGGGAGTTAGGGCATGTGCACAGTTGCCTAACTCCATATCTTGGTACCTAGCTCACAATGAAGCCTCAGGGAATCACAAACAAGGTGTTTGACTGCAGGGCTACTAGTGCCTGTGGAGGGAGGGCTGCAGGGAAGCCCACCAAGAGAGGTGGGGGGAGCATATGGGAGCAATTACAATTTTGGCAATGGCACAGGTGGCATATGGGGGTGGTGCACTTCCTGAGTGCTACCACAAGTCACCTATGTTTCACTACCTATCCAATGTTGGATATAGGTGTATGCTGAGCCGAGTGATGGTGGTACCATCACTGTCCCCCTTCATAACTTTTAGCTTAATGGCTAGAGCACCAGAGCCATCCTCATGACTTCTGGTGCCCTATGCAACCCAACCTCCTGCACCTTCCATCTCCACATCAGAGAGTGGGGCAGCGACTCTGCAGGGGGAAGCTGTACTCAGGGATCTGGAGACAGGAACAGGGTAGAGAGGTTGGTGGGGAAACAGCAGAAGTGGGAACAGTGTAACCCACTGAAGCTGTGGGCTGGGAGATAGAGCAGGGGCTAGGACACTGGGGCTACAGGTGCCGGTAGACGGAGCAGGGTGCCAGAGGATTGGAGCCCTTGGATGTGGAGGGGTAGTTAGACAGGGAGTGGAGGGCTGGGGGATTTGGCCACTGGACCTGGGAGACATTGAGGGATTCAACCCACTGGGGCTGTGAGGCAGAGTGGAGGTGGGGTGGCGTGGGGGGTGGCAGGATTCAGCCTCTAAGTTTGGGAAACTGAGGAGAGGCTGGAGGGCTGAAGGATTAGGTGTCTGGGGCTAGGAGGTGGAACAGAGGTTGAGGATTGGGGGTTCTTGAGCTGGTACTACCATCAGCTGGTACTAGGCATATGCAGCATAAGGCATTAATATTGGAGAATAAGGGTGCCCCAAACGAAGTGATGCCCTATGCAGCAGTGTATTCTGTGTATGCCTTAAGGACTACCCCCAGAGAGCATGCACCTAGGATGTGGGAAAGTAGGTGATTCAAACTTTAGTATACCTTAACCAATGTCTGGATGGTCATTCTCTCCTCCTGCCCTCTGCTAATGCATCTTTCCACCTTTTGAGCTCTGCAGACTGCAGGGGAGAGGGTAGCAAGCAGACTACAACTACAGTTATAGACTAGAGCCACCTAACTGGCTGTGCAGAAGGGAGTGTAGGCAGCTTCCTACTTATGTCTCCTTGCTTCACTTTCCCACACTTACGTGGAGTATGTTAGGTTTCCTGTGCTGCTTGGGGCTGCCACTAGTTTTGGAATTTGAGAGGGATTTGCTACACAGGACAAAACTGACAGACTGATATCTGTGTGGTGCCCCCAGTCCCACCTTCCTCCTGGCATTCCAGACATCAGGTTTAGGGCGGGATGGGGTTAACAAGTTAAATTCTGGCAGACTGCAGTGCATGTAGTGCCTTTAGAGGGTCTTGTGGAATGTTGGCTTTGACTACTCACAATGAATGGCTAATGGAGACAGATGGTATGGCTGCAGGTCTGGTGCAGATTCAGCTCCCTTTATCTTCCTCCTCACCAGAAGTAGGAAAAACGGGGTGGTTGGAATGATAGTTTCCACTTAGGATCTAGATACTACTTGTTATTGACACAGACACACGTACACATGAGGTTGTATGTGTACACATGCTGAACATCTCCATCAAGATCTACGAATGTTCCATATTTTACATATCATAACACTGGCTAACAATGTTTATCTTGCTAATCTGACAAAAATGTTACTGAATATACACAGGAAACTTTGGTAGATTTCAGGCTTTGGAAAAATCCTACACATAGTTATGAAGTAGGAGAATGGTTTTCTCAGTTCTAAAAACAATCCAGAGGCTAGTCTTTGCTGGGGTGGGGGTGGATGGAGAAGAGGCTTAATTCAATCATTGTGCTTTGCCCCACTTAAATTTGGTCTTGATCACATTTTCTATAAGAAACCATATGTTAAGTGAATCTCAAGCAATCAAATCTTTGCACACTTTAGCAATGGAAAAAGAGTAACATGTTTAGCTGAGCTGTGGGAAGGCAGTGTGCCACAATATCAGTAGAAATGAGCGATTCAAACTCACAGGAAATTTGCTTTCCTCAGGTTGAAAGTCTCAAAAGCACATTCATGAATATAAAAACAAGAACGAGACTGCAGTTGTAGTACTGACCTTCACTGGTCATAAACTATTACCAGTTTGTTTTCCCTTTTCTATTTGCCAGAGGTTCAGATCTACATTTTAAAACAATTCTGAACCCATATTGCAAACCACAAGGATCTCTTTATCAATTGTAGAAAATATATCTCAAACTTTTACCAATGGCTTTATAATAAAAAGACTGAATGCCAAGAGGCTTTTCTTGTCCATGAGTGTTTTATCCACATTAGAGAGAATATAAAACTTCTGCTATTGGTCTCTGAGAAGTGATTTTGTAATCAAAGTAACAAAAGAGAAACATCACTCCATCTCTTCAATGTGCAAACAGTCTTACATTAACCTTGCCCCTGGTAAACTGCATATAATATTCATATTTTTCTAGCTTTACAATGTTGCAGGTTTTCACCTCTGTTCTATCCAAATGCTACTCTTGCTCAAGTAAATTAACCACTACTTGCACTTTTTTAATAGATACATTGTAATGCTTGCTTTGTAATGCATGTGCTCAGACTGAGGGTCCTGAACTGCAAGTGACTTTTCAAAGTGTCCCCGGTGGCCCTTTGTACCATGTGGGAACACTGTGCTTTAAATTATTAGTCCTTTTATTGTTAACCATTTGTAGTTGATAAAATATTTGGTTATTCTGCTGTCAGATTAAAAATGTAACTAAATAGTAACCTTATTATATTTAAATATATATTAAATGAAACCATGAATTCACACTCCAATGGCTCCATTTTGATCCTGAACCACTGAGGTCTGAATATCATTGATTTAAAGAGATATTTTTGACTCAACCATCCACACAAGTTTCTAAAACAAACAAGTCATATTGAAGGCTCAGAGAAGGCATTGACTAATCCATTTTCCTACTATCATACATGGGCTGGTGGTGTCTGAAGCAGAACTAGGTATGGATTATCTGAAAGGTTTTGGAGAGAACTGTTTCTGCAGAAAATATATTACCAATGAGAGTTCTATTTGTCAGAGGCTGGAACACTACTGACATAATGATACTGCAAGGTGCACAGGTCCTATTGGTGTTTGAGGAAAAGGAACAGACTGGATGTAGTAACATTTAAGGTCAAATTCTGCTCCTCAGTGCACACAGGAGTTCGATTACTGACAAAGCAAGTGCTTATGAGAGCAGTGGCATTATTTTTTCTATGCAAATAGACTAACCTGGGGGTTTCAACCTGAGGTTTTAAATAGGTGTCAGTGACCATGACTATGACAACCTTCCCACAGTGACAGAGCAGGTTAAAGGACTTGGGGGAAGGGGAGAGAGGCTGCTCTAGCAGAGGAAACAGCAGCAATCCTGGCTAATTAGGGGCAGCTGAGAAAGGGCGGCTGAAAATCAATTAAGGGCCAGGTAAAGCTGATTGGGGCTGCCCCGGGGCCTCTTTAAAAACCCTCCCTGAGGGAGAGAGAAAGAAATAGCGGGGAGAGGAGGAAAACATCTCAGTTAAGGAGACTCAGGTCGAGGAGCAGGAGGAACCACCAGCCTTGCTAAAGGCAACAGGGGAAGTTGAGGTGTTGAGCAGGGAGTGTTGGAGGGTTCCCTTATCCCCCAGCCTTTGGGGTAAGAAGAGGGCTTTCTGGTCAGCCGTGACTGGCTGAGGGCTTCAGTCCAATACAACATCCTTTATGCTAAGAGCCAGGAAGGCCCAGGGACAAAAACCCTGCAGATGAGGGCCCTGCTGCAGCCCTCAAATTGTGGGACAGTGGACAGAACAGTGGTCAGGGTCTCAGGAGGGAGACTGATGCTGCCATACGTGGTGCCAGAAGTGGGATGTTCTCGCTGCTGTGAGACCCCGCAGCAAACTCACTCAGGTCAGGCTAGGCTGACCAATAAAGAATATGGAGGACATGGTGAAGGCACTTGTACAAGCCACTGTTGCTCAGCTGGAGGCTCCCAGGGTACAGGCAGTGGCCCAGTGGGAAGCAGTTCGGGTACAGCAGGAGACCAATCAGCTGCTAAAGAACCAGGCTGCCCCAGATAGAGCTGCCCTGCAGGAGGTGATTGTGCATCTGAAGGCTTTGACCATCCAGGTGCATGGCAAAGATAGGACTCCTTCCCTACATGCCAGCTGTTATCTTAAGAAGATGATGAGGGAGGACGATGTGGAGGCATACCTCTTAGCCTTTGAGAGAACTGTCCTGTGAGAAGGCTGGCCCTGAGACCAGTGGGCTAGCATCCTGGCTCCATTCCTGAGCGAGGAGGCTCCAAAAGCTTACTTTACTATGCCTGAGGAGATGGTGGCTGAATACCCTCACCTGAAGGCAGAGATCTTGGCCCGGACTAGAGTAACGACCACCCTCAGAGCCCAGCAGTTCCATCAGTGGAGATACCAAGAGGGCAAGGCACTGAGGTCCCAGCTATTTGACCTCATCCACCTGGCCCGAAAGTGATTGCAGCCCATGACCCACATCCCAGGAAAGATCGTGGAGGCCATCGTTCTGGATCAATACATACAGGGGCTACCACCTGACTTGCAGATGTGGGCAGCCAGAATGACCCCTCCTCCTACGATGAGAGGCAGCAAACAGCCAAGGGTATTTCACCACCCCGCGGAAAAGAAGTCAGGCACAGTAAGAGGCCTGGCCCTGCCCCTGCCCTGAGAGGCAGTTTCCCAGAGTCCTCAGACTGGGCCCGGTCTGGGAGGAAAGAGACAGATGAGCGGCAGGAGGCCATGAAAGGACTTGGGACCAGGGAAAGAAAGGGCAAGGGATGAGGCCCAGTAGCCCCAGGAATAGGGGGATACCCCTCATAGGATATCGGTGCTATGCATGTGGGGAGGTGGGGCACATAGCGACACAATGCCCAAATATTGAGGAACCAATGCAGTGTGACCTAGGGGATTTGGAGGGTCCCTACAACTTGATAACTCTGGTAGGGGTAGCAATGGCCCCCTATCAGTACACCCGGCAGGTAAAGATGAATGGCATAGAAACCACAGCCCTCGTGGACTCAGGGAGCACCGTGACCTTGGTTTTGGGACAGCTGATAGGACAGGACCAATTGTGCTGGGCCAAGCACACAGGAATATCCTGTGTTCATGGGGATGTTAGCTATTACCCGGTCACCCCTGTGACGTTAGAGATTCAGGGGAACAGCACCAGGGTCGCAGCTGGGGTGGTCCCAAAGCTCCCCTACCCAGTCGCGATTGGGCAGGACTTCCCTGGGTTTAGCAATCTACTCCCTAGGGAAGAGGGAGAAGTAGAAAGCCCACTTCCAGCCTTCCATGAGTTTTCACAGGACCTGTTTTCTGAGCCTGGGAAACCACTGAAAACGAGGCGGGAAAGGAGCCTGGACACACAAATCTTGGCCCCAAAACTAAGACCAGTTCTAGCTGGACCGGAGGCAGAGCCAACTAGTGGGGGGAAGAGGCAACTGAGCCTGAAGCTGGGCCCAGCTCAGCAGGGCCCCCAGGGATGGAAGAGGCTGAGGGCCCTTCAGAGCTTGGGCAGATAGGGGCTTCACTTGTGAATTTTGTGCAAGACCAGGCCAATGATCCCACGCACCAGAATGTGTGCAAAGAAGTAGTGGAAGTAAATGGCATCCCCGTAGTAGGAAGAAGCAAGGGCCCAGGGCCATATTATATTCTCCAAAAGGACCGAATTTTTCCAGGCCAGGAACCAGTAGTGAAACAGCTGTTGGTGCCTCAGAACCACCGGAAAGCTGTGCTGGACCTGGATACCTAGGAGTTGATAAAACTCTGGTTCAGATCCTAAGAAGGTTCTATTGGCCTGGGGTGTACATGGAGGCCAGGAAATACTGAGCATCCTGTCCAGAGTGCCAACTGCATGGACCCCGGCCACACCAGAGAGCACCTCTGGTGCCCCTGCCTATTATCGAGGTCCCCTTTGAGCATATCATGATGGACCTGGTTGGCCCACTAAAGAAATCTGCTCAGGGACACCAGAGTATCTTAGTGGTAGTAGATTATGCCACCTGTTACCCAGAGGCAGTACCACTTCGGATTACCCGTTCTAAGAACTTAGCAAAGGAGTTGGTTCAGATCTTTTTGAGAGTAGGGATACCCAAGGAGATCTTAACAGATCAGGGTACTTCATTTGTCTCCAAGTTAATGAAGGACCTGTGTGCGTTACTCCATATCCAAGCCCTGAGGATGTCAGTGTACCACCCGCAGACGGATGGCTTCCTTGAGTGCTTTAACTGTACCCTCAAGGACATGATCCGGAAGGTGGTGAGCCGAGATGGGAAAGACTGGGATGTCCTACTTCCGTACCTCATGTTTGCCATCCATGAGGTCCCGCAGGCATCCACGGGATTTTCTACCTTTAAACTATTTGTATGGACGCAACCCCCGAGGCATCCTCGACCTTGCCAAAGAGGCTTAGGAGGAACAGCCAAACCAGGGGCTCAGCATTATTGAGCACATCCTCCAAATGAAGGACAGGATCTCCCGGGTTACCCCTATAGTGAGGGAGCACCTGGAGAAGGCCCAAGAGACCCAACAGAGCTACTATAACCGCCGGGCGAGGGTCTGGAAGTTCCAGGTGGGAGATCGGGTAGTGGTACTAGTCCCGATAGCAGAGAGCAAGCTCCTTGCCAGGTGGCAGGTGGCAAGCTCCTTGCCAGGTGGCCTATGAAGTAATTGAGGTCCTAGGAGAAGTAAACTATAAGGTACCCCAACCTGGCTGCCAGAAAGTCGAACAAATCTATCACATCAACCTGTTGAAGCCCTGGCAGGACCGGGAAATACAACTGGTCACCTTGGGGAACATGACACCAGAGACAACCCCACAGAAGCAGGTGGGGATCTTCCCAGAGTTAACTCTGGACCAGCAGAGGGAGGTTCTAAATCTGCTAGACTGACATTCGGATATATTTTCAGCTCAACTTGGCTAAACCACCGAGGTGGAACATCATATCACTACAGACCAGGTGTATGGGCGAATGTGAGGCCCTACCGGATACCAGAGGCAAAACGGGAGGAGATTAAAAAGGAAATAAAGAAGATGCTGGAGTTGGGCATCCTAGAAGAATCTCACAGTCAATGGTCCAGCCCCATTGTTCTGGTACCTAAGCTAGAGGCAGCCTCCGATTTTCTAATTATTTTAGGAAGCTGAACGAAGTATCCAAGTTTGATGCCTACCCCATGCCCTAGATAGATGAACTGACTGATAGGTTGGGAAAGGCTCAATTTCTGTCTACCCTTGACCAGACCAAATGGTACTGGCAGATTCCCTTAGCCAGGGAGAAGACAGACTTTGCCACCCCCGAGGGACTCTACCAATACAGTGTCCTACCTTTCGGGTTACATGGGGCCCCTGCAACATTCCAAAGGCTGATGGATAAGCTACTACCACCACATTGCACGTACCCAGCGGCATATCTGCATGGTGTCATCATACACAGCCCAGACTGGGAAACACACCTAGAAAAGGTGGAGGCTGTATTCGACACTCAGAGGAGAGCTGGTCTCACTGCAAACCCTGCAAAGTACGCGATGGGGCTAGCAAGTCAAATATCTGGGGCATATTGTAGGAAAGGGTGTAGTGAGGCCCCAGCTAAATAAAATAGCAGCAATACAGAATTGACCCTGGCCAGTCCAGAAAAATCAGGTCTGGGCATTCCTTGGGCTAGTAGGGTACTATCGGAGGTTCGTCCATCATTTTGCTTCCAGGGTATGCCCCCTGTCCCTTCAACTGTTCCACTTTCAAGTGAAACCTAGGGCTGGAATCGAGCATGGCAATGCCGACGGCCTGTCAAGGGTACACTGCCTGCCGTCCCAAGTAGCCCAACCCCATAGTGTTGAGCAGGGAGGGGGATATGTGACAGAGCATGTTAAAGGACTTGGGAGAAGGGGAGAGAGGCTGCTCTAGCAGAGGAAACAGCAGCCTGGCTAATTAGGGGCAGCTGAGAGGGTGGCTGCAAATCAATTAAGGGACAGGTGAAGCTGATTGGGGCTGCCCCGGGCCTCTTTAAAAACCCTCCCTGAGGGAGAAGGGAGAGAGAGAAGGAGCATGGGGAGGAGGAAAACAATCCAGTATTAAGGAGACTCAGGTCCAGGAGCAGGAGGAACCACCAGCCCTGCTAAAGGCTACAGGGGGAGGTGAGGAGTTGAGCAGGGGCTGTTGGAGGGCTCCCTTCCCCCCCCCCCAGCCTTTGGGGCAAAAAGAGGGCTTTCTGGTCAGCTATGACCAGTCCAGGGCTTCAGTCTAATATAACATCCTTTATGCTAAGGGCCAGGAAGGCCCAGGGACAAAAACTCTGTAGGTGAGGGCCCTGCTGCAGCCCTCAAAGTGTGGGACAGTGGACAGAACAGTGGTCAGTGTTTCAGGAGGGAGACTGACCCTGCCACATGACATAGCTAGACCTCAACTAGATGAGAGGCATAATACGGAAAATGTAATGGGAGGGAGATCCTCATGTGGTAGATTTTAAGAACTGCATGTCACCACTTTTTCAGACTAAGCGGTAGGTAATGATAATGACTAGCTATAGTATGCAGGGACTGTGGGAGACCAGAAGAATAGGACCATATCAGCCAGAATTAAGGTGAGGCCATACTAGGGAAGGAAATGAAATGCAATGAAAGGATCATAGAAGTAATAAGGGAGAAGTGTTGTGACAAGGGGGAGACTCTAGATGACTGAATCATGTGCACTCATTTGGGCTGGGAAATCCAGGTCAATGCTCATTGGGGAGAGTTTGTGTGGCTTATGTGTTATTTGCTGGCTAGTAAATCTTTTTTTTTTTTTTTTAATGTGAATGACCTGATCAGTCCTGAGCCCGGCGAGGCTGAGGCAGTGTGCAGGAGCAACAGAAGAGTCATAAAAATATTTGTGTTCAGGAGCCCACAGGCATCTGAACTGTAGCCCTGACGCCACCACCCTGGCCTGTTCCCCTAAGACCGCATTCCCCTTTGCTCTTCTTCATCCCTTTTCCCTCTCATCTTTAAGGACAATAAGAAGTGTTTGTGTGAGGGTCTGTGGCCCCCTAGTCTAGTGTCCCTGGCAGGGCAAGTGGGTAAAAGAAAAGGGCTTGGAGGGTGGGGGGTGTCTTTGAACCGGTATTGGAATTATCAGAACAATATAAGGAGTGATTTCTTATGAGCTCTTAGGGGATGAGAGATAGGATGGGTAAATGTGTATGAAAAAAAGTAACCTAAAGCTCAGTTAAGACATGAGGGGTAGGGGTCATCAGGCAGCTGGCTGTGCTGTATCCTGCCATGGCATACATTAAAACAGTTTAAGGGCTGCTATAACTTACACTGCTTGTGAATGATTTTATGGAACTGGAGAATCTGAACAAAGATGCTGACGTGTCCCCTGGTTTCTTTGCATGTCTATGATGCCAGGGAGTGGGTGGATGGTTAGCACAGGACTCTACTGTAAAAGATTTGCACCTTCAATAATGGATATAAGTTATGGTGCCTTCTAATACAAAGGAATACAAGAACATGCTGTGCTGAGACTGCAGCTTTTAAAGTATTGTCAATAATGGCAGGCAGGCTGCCATAAAAACACTTTGAAAAGCAAAAGAGAGGATACTTTAGAATGGAGCTTAGCCTGTAAGCAGGTAAATCCTCTCCTTCAGCCAGATTCCAAGGGCATTACTCAGCCTTTGCTCAAGCAAACTCTTGTGACTGTGAAACACTTAGTTGGCTGAAGGAGAGAAGAACCCCAGATAAAGGCTAAGCTCTGTTCTGAAGGGTTTTATGTATAGGAAAAAGTGGTTGTCTAGCAAATACAATACAAAATAAAGGTTGTAGCAGGGTTGGCTGGCAAAAATGGCAGATTCTGTTAAAAATATTATGGAAGTAATACTTTAAACAAAACAGCTGCACGGACATATTGGACACATGAAATCTTCAAACAAAAGCTTGTTACAAACTGTGTACTCCTTATCCTTTTTTAGGCTAGGATTTTCATAAGTCTAAACTAGTAAATTGTCCAACTCCCATTGATTTAACTTAGGATTGGGGAAAATTGAATTAAGATATGCAACTTCAGTTAAGTCAGTTGTATAGCTGAAGTTGAAAGAGCTTAATTTGGCTTTTGGCACTGTCTACACAACAGAAAGCTGAAGGAAGAACACTCTTTGACTTCCCTTACTCCTCATAGGTGAAGATTACAGGAATCAGAATAAGAAGTCCTTCATCTTGACATTATTTCAAAATAATGGCTTGCTGGGTAGATGCACATTTTGTTGTTATTAACGCTGCTGTGTAGACATACCTTGAGGGTGCTTAACTTCCTTATTCTCCTATTAAAAACCTCAGCTTTAAAAATAAAATGAAAGGACCATTCACCAAAGACTCATTTGGTTGGCTGGTGATGGTTCTCGTAGAGTTATTCAGAACCCGATCAAGATTTATGTTTTTTCTCTCTCAAACCCTACTTCTATCAAAGGGAGAATATATATATTAAAAGCAATGTAATATATATTCAAGCTACTAAAATTCCACTTTGGGCTAAAATGTGCTTTCTGTTTCGTACACTGTTGTTGGCTGCATTGCTCATTGTTTCTATGGCAACAAATGGCTTGGCAAAACTTTCATGTTACCTTTAAAGTCACTGTATTACGGCACTTTGTTTTTGCTGATTTGAAGTTTGTTTCCCTAGAATCCTACTAGTTATATTAAGCTTCTGGGAGTGAGCTGAAAATGTCATTTTACAAACAGCAGGCTACACTCAGTTAAGTCTTCTGTTAAATCTGTGCAAATCCCACTAATTCCAGTTGTAACTGAGTACACTCTTGGGCCCAAGAAGGTGACAAGCTCCTGAATTCTTCTGTTTCAAATTTTCCATAATAAAAATAGTGAAGGAATTTTGGCTGAAGTCTAAAACAGCCTTCATTTCAATTATGTCCTGTTACATTACAGCAGAGCAGCAGGGGTTAGGCTGAACAAATCAATAGTGTGTCTACACTGCAATTAGATATCCATGGCTGGCCCATTCCAGATGGCTTGTGATTGGGCTAAGGGATGGTTTAGCTGTGGTGTAGATATTGACTCAGGCTGCAGCCCAGGCTTTAGGACCCTGCCACCTTATATCTCACTCTGTGAGTTGACCACTCATTGAATTACAATATTACAAGTTGAACCACTCTAGACTGGCACTTTCTGGTCTGGCAGCAGCTGTGGTTTGACATGATTTTAGTTAGTTGGCTGTTCACTTGTCATGGATGTGTCCAAGTTTCCCACAGTTTCATAAAGTTTGCTTACAGCCACCAGTCCTGGTTCTGAGTGTTCTAGCTGCTATTTAGCTCTAATTTACCCCTCAATGTATTCTAAGAGCCCAATAAGTGGTGGAGGTATTAATAATGCTGCTAGACAATATTGACCTTCCATGGTTCAGCAAATTCTCTGGTTCAGCATCAGTCAGGTCCCCAGGTGCTGAATTAGAAGTTCAGTCTGTATGACTAATTACACTACTTCATCTTTCAGTATAATGGTAACTTCATGCCTGTTTGCCAAATTAATCATTTTTTTTCTTCATAAAATTTGGTTTGATCATTCAAAGTGTTGTCTAGTGGTCCTCTACAAAATACATTTTCTGTAACTGACCAAGAGACTGGAGTCTGAAAATGAGGTTGGGTTTTATTGCATTCTTAACTTTTCAACATCCTGGTTACAATACTTTGAGGTGAGGTATTATGTGGCATTGTCAAGTGCTCTGTAACTATAGAAATGGGAGATAAACCATGATATTATCAACATGTTAGAATAATCCCCTTTTGAATGTCAACCATCACTTGCAAGAGAAATGCTGGTATTTCATGTGTACCTCCTGCCTGTTCACACTGTTTGACAAATAAATAATATTGCAGAACACTCAGGATCTCAAACGCTAGCATCAAATCACACAGAGCTCAGTAAATTGCTTACCAGTAAGAATTTGTTCTGCAGTACAAACTACATACACATCAAAATCAAAAGACGGTGTAACAATTCTGTGTCTTTCCAAAACTTCCCTGTACGTGCATCAGGTGTGAGAATCACCCAGGTTAATAGCATTTGCACTTGGGCGAATCCATTTTACTTGCTGAGAGACAACATACAGGTTGATCCACAGCCTGAATGGCTTTCTGCTGTCCTAAAACTGCTGACATTGCCTTATGTTTCAGCATGGTAGTTTAGATTGTGACCATGTTAGTGGTTTTTGCATCCTGCTGGGTAGGTGCTCTTCTTAGTTGCAAGCTTGTGATTGTAACCAGCCTAAAATGGAATCACTTGCATGTGAATGTCTCCCCAGATCTGGATAAGTACTCTGTGTAAGTTTCTCACCTGAAATTGGTCCAATAAAAGATGTTTCCACACTTGCCTTGTCTCTCTTACAATCTGAGTCATTTGATTTTTATAGGACATACTGAGATAGTAGTCTTAAGACACCAGGAACATCCTCAGGAATAATCTTCTTTTGTAGAGTATCAGAGGGGTAGCCGTGTTAGTCTGAATCTGCAAAAGCGACGAGGAGTCCTGTGGCACCTTATAGACTAACTGAAGTGTAGGAGCATAAGCTTTCGTGGGCAAAGACCCACTTCGTCAGATGCATGTAGTGGAATTTCCACTACATGCATCTGACGAAGTGGGTCTTTGCCCACGAAAGCTTATGCTCCTACACTTCAGTTAGTCTATAAGGTGCCACAGGACTCCTCATCGCTTTTGCTTCTTTTGTAGGTTATTTTTGCAAATAACTCCTAGTGAGTCAGTTCTGGATATGCGCTAGGTTTTCAAATGCTGCACATTGCATAAGACTCTGGTTGCCCCAGCAGGATAAACAACTTTTCTTTCCCAGCATTAGTGATAACTCAGCCTCAGAAGAAATATCACCAAATTGTTCTTGAATTATCACTTCAGCCACTGAATGGAAGGTATTCTTTCCATCACCAGTCTCAATATAGACATCAATGTAACCTCTTTCCCGGGTAAGACTTTTACCAGCCTACAATGGATGAATTTGGAATGAACTCACCTCCCTGGATTTGCACCACTAGTGATGAACCACCTCAGATCATCATCACCTGATGTAGAATCCAGTAAGGGGTAGCACCGTAACTGCATTGTGGGACCCAAGCACAGGGTGCAACTACACATTAAGGTTTGTGTGCAGTTGGAACATTAAATGCTATTCGCTTAGCAGTTGAACGACAACTTCTTTGAACGTCTTCTAAAGGATGATACTCTTTGCTGGCTGAATTATATGCCTCTCTACCTATCAACCTTTCGATCTATCAACCAGCAACCCATTGGGACCCCTGCAGACAGCAGCTGCTTCGCAGCAGCCTCCCCTATCCACCCCCTGCTGCCTCAGAAGCAGACATGGGAGGGGGGGGCAGATGGCACACCAGAGATGGTGCTGTGAGGAACCAGCTTTTAAGACCGCTCTCCACAGCACTGGCTCATGTTTCCCTCATGCTTGTTGCCTCTGAGAGGCAGCAAGGAGGAGGGGCATTCAGGGAGCACAGGGTGAGTGGGGAGTCAAATAGTACCACTTGCCCCGTGTTCCACTGCAGTGCTTCAGCCTTTGAAATGTAGCAAGCTCATGCTTATCAGATGGTTGACTAGTCACTTACATCCCTATTTTAAACCTTCCTTGTAGCTGTGCTTTCAAAAACGTGAAAGAAATTAATGCATAACTTTTTAAACACTTTTTTGTATATTTATTTTGAATATGTTCAAGGAATGATTTCTCTTTCTCCGTGTCCCCTCACCCCAGTTATTCTAACAGTCTGTTGCATCATTTCTTGCATCACAGGTACATAGAAAGAACATAGCAATGCATTGTTTAGGGAACACAGTTTGTCTCTTCCAGATAACCAGTTCTTCTTACAATGATCTAAGGTTTGCACTACTGGAGGGTATATGTTAATTCTGAATGAACTTCAGAGTAAGTAGGTGTGATTAAGCAGGGAGGGGGGGAATAAACGTATGATTATCATCCAATCATCAAAACCTACTGCATGGTGCCTTAATATATATTTTACATTTTGATTTTTAATGAACAAACGATCTTCAATAAAAATCACTTTTCTATTGTTGGTGAGGCTAGGAGATGGCAATTTCTTAAAAGTTTCAGGATATGATTCTCCAGTGCCTTTTGTACCTGGTGCTATCACTTTTACCTAACCTTACCATTCTAATAACCCTTTACCTCCGATCTGTGCTTGCTGTGCAAAAGTCTTAAATTGCTACCCAAGATGCAAAGCAGTGGAGAATCAGGCCCTTAAAGTTAAATTAAACATATGACTTCCCAGTTTTCTGATTTGATGGAAGTACAGCCTATGTCCTGACTTATCAAATTTAACAAGGTTGGTTTAAAAACGAATTCACCGTCCTTCTCTTTCAGTTAAGAGCAGGCCCTCCAACAGGGGCAGAGGGGGCAAAGAAGGCAATTGCCCTGGGCCCCAGTATTTCAAAGGGGTCTGTAGCTCCTGGTGATAGCGGCTGCTGTTGCTACTGCAGCTGCGGCGGTGGCTGGAGCCTCGGGGCCCTTTGAATTGCTGTGGGCCCCACAGCTCCATGCAGCTTTGCTCCACGCAGCTTCGTGGGCTGGAGGGTGGGGGGGGGGACAATGCTGCACTCCGGGCAGCGCTAAGGGCTAACTGTCCTCAGCCCCGCCACTTTTGCAATCAGCCCTGCCACTTCTGAGGGCACGGAGACAGGGCCCCTCCTACACCTTGTCTCTAGTCTGTCGGTGCCTGTCGGCTCCATTGAGCATCTTATGTCAATGTAGCTGAGTCTCATTAATCCGATTCAAATGTGGTGTTTAACCTATTGTAAACTCTTCTTCCTACTATGGAGAAATCCTTGATCCTTTGGAAATACCATCTTTCTTAATGAGTTGACTTCTCTCCACTCGACCTTAAAACCCACTCCTGTATGTCCCCCATTTACCAACACTTCTGAATAGTACAGCATACACCCAGCACAAGCATGCACCCCTTTTGTATTTCTTGGTAAAAGGCAAAATGTGCACTTGTCCTTTAAGCTCTTATTCAGGGTATAATGAAAGCATTAAAATACTGAAAAACCATGGCCGACAACTCCTCGCACAAAGCTGAATGCAGCCCCACTGCGAACAGCAACTATTCCATCCCATGTTGTGACTCAATGACCATGGCCACTATTCCTTCCACTGCCTTCTCCCCTAACATACTCTGACTTATTGTGACTTCAGGCACCCACACTTCACTCGTGCTGGTGTGCCTGGTTTAATTGCCCTCAATTAGAGTGTGTCTACACAACATTATTCCGAAATAACTGTGAGCAATTACACAGCAATTCTGTCATTTCAAAATAATTTCTAAATAACTGACATCTTAGTCCAACTTCTGTAAACCTCATTCTATGAGGAATAACGCCTATTCCGAAATAGCTATTTTGAAATCAGGCATGTGTAAATGCTCCACATTTGCTATTTTGAAATTGACGTTATGCCTCATGGGGCTCTAAATTGAGATCGCATGTTTACATTAGGAAAGTCTCCCTTGGACTAATTTCAAGGCTTCCCTGCAGGGTAGATGTGCTATTTCAAAACAAGCTATTTCAGAATAATTATTCTAGAATAGCTTATTCTGAAATAACTGTGCAGTGTAGATGTAGCCTTAATGTCTAAGCCACAGGGTATTAAAAATTCAGACATGTCATGGCAGACAAAGTAAGCCAATAATATCAGATGTTGGAGAATAGATAAAGTTGATTGAGACTGGTCTTTTCTGTGTACATTCAACATAATTGTTTATCAGATATATATTTATTGTAAATGTAAACATCAGGATTACCTAATCTTTCTATTTATATTCCCTAGCTCAGAGGTATTGAAAATGATGTAATTTAGGAGACACATTTACAATCACCATTAACGAAGAGACACATGACTACTGTAAGCTCTGTGCACCACTCCACCAAACACACACACACACACACACACACATTAAATATAAATATAACCAAACACTCTAAAATTTTCAACATTCTACTAAAACTAAATTTAACTAGTTCATTTACTCTGTGCTGCAGAGGATTGTGTCTTCTATTAACATCTATTCAGAGGCCCAACAAATAGCTTGAAGAAAAGCTCTCTTTGTAAAGATGCCACAGCTTGCAATGCTTTGTTCTTGCTAACTGAGCACCCAGAAGACTAGCATCCAGGCACATCCAACAACTAGGAGACTGAGTACAGCTGTAACAAAGTTAAGGAAGTGCTACCAATTGCTGAGGGTTTTTTGGTTTGTTTGATGATTTGTATATATAAAAAACATACTCAGGATATTCAGCAACAGTTAGAATAACCTAATGAGAGTTTATTCCAGCAGAAGATCAATGCAGCAGCAAAAACCATGCCATGCCCCAGCCACGACCTATCCTTCTATGCTCTGGTAGTCCCTTGTGCTGGGGGAAATGGATTGGCTGGTATGGGAACTGCCTGGGCTAGCTTCATGCCATTGGGGAGTTCCTTTCCACAATGAAGTTCTCCTCTGTCCCTTTATGGACATGATTCAGACTTATATGTAGTTGAATAGAAAGATAATTTCTTAAAAACAAACTAAAACCTGTACTGCTGCTCAGAGAGATTTATTTGATGCCTCATGGGACTCTCTCGCTTCAGCTCTTCTGATAGTTTCCTATTAAATCTGCATATATTGACTTGACTAGTCATCATTGCATCTGGAGCACTCACCAGACCCAGACTGATACATTGAAGTTCAGGAGGAAATTAATTGCAGTGAGTTAGCATTTAGAATGCCACAGCCATGTTGTGTTAAGCGCTGTGAAAACCTAGAGGAAAAAGATGGTTCCTGTCCCAGACTGCTTAGAATTCTAAAATCCTACATGGATTTTATTCTGAGATGTATTGAGATGTATCCTAATCTGTAATATTCTGTATTTGTCTTAGAGAGAGAGAATGTTTTCAGTCATACAAAACTGATTGTCATTAATGGGTTACAATTTTGGAGAAGTGGGGAAAAAAAGTGTGCTTTTTGTTTCTTGTACTGAAACCCAACATTTTATTTCTCAGGGTATGTCTACACTAGCCCCCTAGTTCAAACTAGGGAGGCTAATGAGGATGACCAAAATTGCAAATGAAGCACGGGATTTAAATATCCTGTGCTTCATTAGCATGTTCCCGGGCGGTCGCCATTTTGGAAATTGACTAGTCCGGAATAACTGCCCACGTCTACACATGGCAGTGAAATAGGGCTTTACTTCGAACTCCCAACTTGAATTAGCTATTATTCCTCCTGGAATGAGGTTTAACAGCTAATCTGAATTAAGGGCTTTACTTCGAACTCCCATTTCACTGCCACGTGTAGACATGGACAGTTATTCCGGGCTAGTCAATTTCCAAAATGGCGACCGCCCGGGAACATGATAATGAAGCATGGGATATATAAATCCCGTGCTTCATTTGCAATTTCAGTCACCCTCATTAGCATCCCTAGTTTGAACTAGGAGGCTAGTATAGACATACCCTCAGCCCAAAAGAAAATTCCATGATTGATTTGTAAATCCCTTGAATTAAGGAGTTATATGATGTTTTTAGGCAATTTTCACTGCTATACTTATGATAAGAATTTTGTCTTGTACTCTTTTTTTTTTTTTTTCCTTCTATGGATCAGCTAAGGCTGAATTAGATTGATGTGTGGAAATGTAAAAAGGTATAGTACAAAGAATGTGCTTCTTACTAGATCATTTTGTTAATGACTGAATATGTTCTCTCTCTTTTTTTAGAACTATTAACAGCTAGGATGTAGTGCATTTTCTTTTATGGACAAGAACTGGTAGTGATCATCATGCGTTTCAGATGAAGAAGATAATTATCTTAGGATAATATATTTTTGTTGCTAATCAGAGGCAATGTTCAATGGTTGTAATAACTATGACTTTTCATTTCAAACCCAAATGAGGTAATACAGAGGATCAGATAAAAACTTTTATCTAGCTAGTCATTCAACGTATCACATGCTTATTAATTCCCATTGCTTCAGTATTTGTGTAATGTGAAGTTGTATAGGAAGGGTGGGGAACTCCAGGCCTAGGGGCTGGATGCAATCCTTGGGTTTGCCTGGAATTGGCCCCCAAGGCTCAGGGTTTACCCCCCACTTGGGGGAGCCTGTACTACCTCTTCACCCTAATGCCGCCTCACTGAAGAATTAGCGCGCACACAATCTATTAGGCTGGGACTCCCTAGTCTCTGGTGTGGGAGGTGAAAGTGGGGAATGTCTTTCTCCTCCTCAGTTGGAGGCCACTTCTCACTTATGTATGTCTCCTGATTGATTCTTCTGTGGGTCAGAGGCCCTCGACCCAAAAAAGGTTCCCCACCCCTGTATACAGCATAAACCCAAGAGTCTATACAATTACTGAAGTTAAATTTCTTGGAATATAGCTGTAGACTGAGCTTTTGAAAAAAGCTGAAATATAGAATCTGGATCAAAGCTAGTAAAATTATCTATACTGTTCAAATTTCCAGCAGAACTTTCTGGGCACCCAACTAAAGCAGATCTTACTCTTTTTCTCCTTAAAAGGTTCATGAATAGGATTTTTTTGACATGTAATGGGTGGTAGAATCCAGCTCTGCTTTTATTTTAAAGTCAAACTAGTGTTGAAGTGGAAACATTGTATTTTCCCTTTAATTATTGACACTAGAAGCTACTTTAGAAAGAAACTAGAAACAAACAAAAAAAGAATAAAATAGTCTAACTATCTAGCTGATCAGAAGAGTATGTCTGAGACATTGATGCAGAGAGGAGAGTTCTGCCATTGAAATAATGTGGATTTGTGGGAGGTACCAGAGATAATTGTAGCCATATGTATTTGTATTTTTGAGTCAAACTTGGATTTTTTTATTTTTCTGTTTTGGGCAAGGCCTGTGCCCCATAATGGTATCATTTGCCATGGCTAGTCTGCAATGAGAAGAATGAGTAGAAAGAGCAAGGAGAAAGATAATAAAGGTTTGATAAGAAAAGGCAGGCATTATTTCTGTATATTCTAGAGTTGAGATCGCATTGGTAATGATTAATGTAACCTTTAAATTGTGGCTGGTGCTAAGATATCATGCTAGACCCTTTGGAAATACTGCGGATGAAAGATTTTGTCACTGATTTTATTGTTCTAATAAACTTTAGAGACATTTTAAATGTATGCAATTATGAAGAGGGAAGAATACCCAATATATTTTAAATTACTTTATATTATAAGTGTTGTACTTTACACTTCTACAGCACATTCCATTCAAGGATCTAACAAATTACAAAGTGAAGTTATGGCAGACCCTGTACAAATATACTAGGCAAGAAGTCACTGTGTGAACACCTTCGACAATAGCTTTGCTAGTTAATGATGTGCCTCATATAAGCCTTTATAACATAGCTGTAGCTTGTGAAGTAGATCCAGTTTCCACACAGCTGACATCCAAAGAGTGCATGGTCTGTCTAAAATGGAATATTCCTACTTCATTGAATAACATATATGAATTCTGTCATTTCAAAGCTTATTGAAACAAAACCCAGGTATAAATAAGTTTCTACTCTAAGTGCAGTGACTATTTATGGCTCTCAGTATAAATCCTTAGTCCACACATTTATCTCCTGTGCATAATCACATTCAAGAGACTTAAAGGTCAGAAGTGACCATCAGAATCATGGAATGAAGGACCTTTTTTGTGTTTGGGGCCACTGACCCTCACAAAAATCAGTTGGGGGCTGTGCACAAGTGAGAAATGAAAAAGAAAACCAACTTTCACTGACATGGCTTCCCAACGAAGAAGGAGAAAGACACTCTCCAGATTCCTTGCACACACCTGAGCTTGGGGGGCAGGGGAATAGATATTTGTGTGTGCCAGCCCTGTGGGGGGCTAGAGCACCATCACAGGTTCCCCAATACTGGGGGGGGGGAGAGCTCTGAGCCTTGGGGGCCAGATCCAGGCAAACTAGGGGCCACACTTGGCCCCATAGGCCTGAAGTTTCCCACCTCTGATTTAAAGTGGCCTCCTTCATATTGCAGGCCACAGAAACTAATTGCCTTCAGTCCCACTCCTTCCGCCCAAGGCCCTGGATCTTCTGAGGGTGCAGAGCCAAGGCCCCCCCCCACTTAATCCCTGGGTGGCTGTTGGCCCCATTGCCTCCCACTCTTGTGAATAGATCCCTAATCTCTAAGGGTGCGTCTACAAAGCAGAGTTTAAATTGAAATAAGCTATGCAAAGTGAGCTACGTCAATTGCGTAGCTTATTTCAAAATTGAGAGTGTCTACACAGCACTTATTTTGAAATAGAGCACTCTTCCTCTGATTTTCCTTACTCCTTGTACAATGAGGGTTACAGGAGTCTGAGTAAGAAGTCCTCCAGCTTGATAATATTTCAACATTATTTTGAAATAACTGCCTGCTGTGTAGTTGTACCCTAGCAGAATTACTGAAGCCCTGAACCCACGATTTAAAGACTTAATTTCAAAGAATACACCATTTACATTGATTTAAATTTGTGAGGCACCCATGCCCTATGCTGCAGCAGAAGCATGCCACTCTGACCCTGGAGAAAGTTCTTTCATGACTCCAAGTATGGGGAGCAGCTAGACCCAAGCATGCAGGTAGGATCCAGCAGCCACTCATGTAGAAAAGAATTCTCTGTAGTAACTGAGGCTACATCTACACTGCAGCCTTTTCCTGGCAGAGAGTATGCTAATGAAGTGCTCATCAGTATTTGTTGCTCTGTCATTTGCATATTCTCTGCCAATGCTTTTTGCTTAAGAGGTTTTTGCACAAAACCAAGCAGTGTAGATGGGTCCATTTTGCCCCCCCAAAAACCTCTTTTGCACAAGACCCTTATTCCTCAAAAAAAATTTACGCAAAAAGGTTTTTCTTGTGCAAAACAGACCAATCTACACTGCTTGTTTTTGTGCAAAAATCTCTTGCGCAAAAAGCAGCAGCAGAGAATATGCAAATGACAGCACAACAAACGCTAATGAGCGCTGCATTAGCATACTCTCTACCGACAAAAGGCTGCAGTGTAGATGTAGCCTCAGAGTCCTCCACATCTAGTGTCACATGACCAGTCATTGGAGATATTTGCTGCTAGCAGTCACAGGTTGGCTACATGCAGTTCTGTCCTACCACTCCTTCTGTAAACTTACCAAGCTCAATCTTGAAATCAGTATGTTTCCCCCCAGTGCTCCCTTTGGAAAGTTGTTCCAGAATTTCACTCCTCTGATGGTTAGAAGTCTTTGTCTAATTTTGAGCCTATGCTTGTGGATTGCCAGTTTTATTGGTGCTAAATTTAAATAATACCTCTCCTTCCCTGGTATTTCTCCCTCTGGTATATTTATAGAAAAGAATCATGTTTCTCCTCAACCTTCTTTTGGATAGGCTAAGAAAACCAAGCTCTTTGAGCCTCTTCTCAGGTAACCTATAAGGCTAACCTGCTTGCTTGCCCATTGAGATCTATTTTCTCACATAAATTTATGTTTTTTAATTACTTGTTTTATTATAGTAGGTTTATAGTTCATAGTAAAGTAATTTGGCTGTAACACAAGAGACTATAGGCCATATCCTGCATCTTAAGGCAAAGCACAACCACATCTGGAGCTTTTCACCTAGATAGTACAGATGCCTTACATGGGTCTGGGAACTTTCACCTAGATAGCAAAGTCAAATTGCATATATTGAGGACCTTTCACCTGAATAGATGGTGATAAGATAAAGCAACTTTTAATGCCACAGCAGGCTTCCAAGAATACCCTCACCCTTAACAAATGCACCTCAAGAACAAAAATAACATAGGTGAAAATTAGCAATATAATTAATAGCTATGTACTTGTCATCAGTACGAACAAACATGTCATATGTGTCTGGCCTATAGTGGTCCACAACTGACTTGCAGGTGGGCTGTGGACTCAGGGCCCCCCCCCCCACTTCAACGGGGAGCCCACACTGGCACTCCAGCCCTGCACATCCCCCTCCATGAGGTTGGAGCACTAGTGCCGGCTTCCCACTATGGAGAGGAGGGTGGGATCCTTATGAGATGGATCAAGGAAGTGGCTCCATGCACTGCCACTCGTCCTCCCCGTGGCTGGGAGAACACCAGTGGTAACCACTCTCCTGGAGGCTTTCTTTCCTGCTCCCATTGGCCAGAATCATAGCCCCATCTCCTTCATGCCCAGCCTCCCCACACTTTGTTCCTGTTCCTCCATCCCAGACTTCCCCAACTCCAGTCTGCTCCTGCAATCATTTTGTCATCTTGGGTGGTTGGCTGGTGGTCTGCAGAAAGGTCTGCATTGAATGAGATGAGCTGCGGGTCAAAAAGTTTGAGAACCTATGCTTTAAACTAACAATACTGCATTTGTAACCCTGATCTACTCTACTGTTCAAATTGCAATTTGATTCCTATTCCACATATTTAAAAAAGTTTTAAACTATTTTGTCTCAGTGTGAATATCCTGTCATACCCACTAGGGTCCTTCATATATTCTGTGTAGCCTGATTTTTGGACAAAACCATTATTCTCTTCTAATCAGTTCAGTTAGCGAACCTAAAGCCCAGAACATCCAATAATCTTAAACTTCTGAAATTAGGCAATACTCGTAAGGTAGATTTTCCAGAATGCATAAAGATAATCCTCAGGAAGCAGCATCAGCAGACTGAGATGGAATGACAACGCATCTTTATTTTACCATTTGGTTCCTATTAATGTTCATAACCATTCTGACAGACACTGTTGCAGTCTATGTTGTAATGAAAATCCTTTCAGTAAACATGAGCAATGTATTTACTGTACATTAGAGTTGGGCAACTTTTTTTTTTTTACCCAAAACTTTTTTCCAGCAAACAATGCCGTTTCAGTGGCCCTGAAATACTGTATAAATGATTGAAACAAACTCAATGAAGCAAAAAGTACTTTTAACAAATTCTGAAAAAAAAATCTGAACTTTTCATTTTGATAATTTCGGAATGAACTGACTTTATTTCCAAATTTCCTCTTTAAAAATAACATTAAATTTATTATAATCAAAACAAAACATTTTTGGGCAAACACAATATTTTGACCTATTGTTTTTTAGTTTGTTATTAGTGGGAGAAAACTGGAAAAATGTTGTTCATTCAGCTGTACTTTAGATCCATCTGCAGTATTATCCTGTATGTCAATGCTTAAACTACATTTAATTACACTGAGTAGCAATCTTTTTATTATCTATTTAAGATAGTATTGAACATCAGTGCCAAGAATTACAATAGCATTTGACTATGAAATTTCCACTGGGGAATCCAGATATTACTCTTTCTTTGAATACATTTTAAAATTAAAATTTAACACAATTGAACTGAAGTAAACAAAAGGCATGGTATAACCAGTCCCATAGTGATACATTTGCTTCCCACATCCTAACCCATAATAAATCATATGCCACTTCTTCCCTGTTGAGTTAATAGTCTTCACATTAGTGGAATAGCCTGAATACACATTATTATCTATCTGCTATTCTTTCAATGTACTTTTAATTTTTTGTAGGTATTATAAAAAGATATTTTTGCCTTCTATATGAGCTTTTTTATCAGTCTATACCAGACACATGCCATTTTCTAAATTTTTATTCCCCCCTTATTGATTTTGTTGGTATCTTGTATGATAAAAAATAGTACAACTTTCTTTGAAATAATATCCTGACGCAGGTTACAAATAGACACTTAGTTTGGACATTTCACCCATTCTTCTGCGTGCTCATATCACAGAGCAGCCACATTTGGAGCTTTTCAGAGTAGAGAGTTTGTGTCTGCTGAAATGAGATTCAGAGGATTACAAGATTTCAATGATAGGTTACATGCACCATTTTGTATAGAGCATATTCAAGTTATGCATATTCATATTCAAAAACATATTTCCATAAAAATATGGGAGCATGTTGTTTCATCAGTCATACCCAATAATTTAGGGGAAGAGCACTGACACTGTTAAAGGAAGTAGAATCTATTAAATAAATAAAGAAGAACATACCATTCAATTATCATACCTGCCAGTCAATGTTCCCTCTAATTTTTTCCATCCGTATTCAGAAAAAAATTACATGCACTGATGCATGTGCAGCTGTGCACTATCAGTAGAAATACATGCAGTGGGTGCTGTAGTTGCTCTGTTAATCAGCTGGGTGATATCTGAATATTTCCTGGGTGGCACTTAGACACGGTCAGCAGTGTTCCTTGTAAGCTGACACAAGCCACTGGAATATGTGAAAAATGACAGAACTGGGAAGGAGGAGTTGTCGGGCACTGTGCCATGATTCTTGTGACTTTGTTATGAAACCTTCTTTTAGAGATATTTTATCACTGTGTGAATCACATAAACCAGTTTTGACATTCTGCTAGATGCGAAAAAAGAAGAGGCGGGATAACCTGGGATTGAAGGTTGTCTGCACGCCGGCTGCCCTTTGCCAAGATCAAAGCAGGCTTTCGTCCCCATTGAATGCAACTAATGCTGGCTGGTGATACCTTTTCAAAGCTGTCTCACTGGGGTTTAAAACATTCTTTGGGCAGCTCTTCCACCCATGTTCTTTTTTCCTCATCCCTTCCTTTAAAGAAACAGAAAGATGCCCCGAGACCCAGGGAACTGAGCTCCCCAAGGGGTGCAAATAGCTATATTTCAGTATGGGAGGTAGAAAAGGAAGCTGGGGCCAACCATTTTTTCATAGGAGGGAAGGAGAAAGGGAAGTTTACAGCTGTTTTCAAGAGGGGTGGAGAAACATTCTCTGTTGTATTGCATCTTGCATGATCACACCAGTGCAGCATGACAGCAAAGCAGATTAAATATGCTGCTGTCCTGAATTGGTAGCATTTTACATTCTCTTTGCCCTGGTCTTAATGACTTGATATAGTACTGTGCTACAGAGAATTGGAACTAGAAAGTTTTGCTTTCAACTTCAGTGAGATCAGGATCAGTCCCTTACTCTGAAGGACATGGAATACTTTTGCATCCTATTAATTCATTACCTTTAGGAAATGAATTAAATATAGAAAAGCAGGGAGTGAAAATAATTCAAAATGAATTCATGATGATGACAAATGATATTATAATGAATTAGAAAGGAACAGTCACTTGCTATAACACAGAAAAAAAGCCAGAAATCCAAATAATATACATTTTGCCAATCATAAAATGTAAAACACAACTCCATCAATAACTAGAAAATATAGTCTGAGTAGAACCTGGAATAATGGAAAACAATAGCAGAGTTGCTAAAGAGAATGTACTTCAAATGTCCTCACATATTCTCAGTACAATGCATAAGTAAGCTTGCTGTATATTTTCCAGATTGAAAGTTGCTGGCAGGACATAGAAGAACTTTGTTTCCTCTTCATCAAAAGTTTTTGTTCAATAATGATTTCAGCTAGATGTCCTATGTATACAAATGCAATTTAAAGTATTTTCAATGCTCTTATTGAAAGCTACTGGCCAGGTATACTTGTATATTATGTTATATGGTAGATTTTATTTTGTATATATTTAGCAAACAATTACTTGCTTTGTGTACTAAGCCAGGGAAATAAGATTCTCAGATAATTTTAAGGATGTAAGTAAATAGATAGTGTACTTTAGGAGGGCCTACTATTTGGATATAGGGAAATTAGGTACACTCATGAAAACAGATGTTTCCTATAATAATATTGTTGCTGTAGATTACTCAAGTTTATAAATTGGCTCATCATTACGCTACACTAGCTGTGGTACATTATAAATGCTTTCCCAAATATATTTTGAAAATCAAAGCTTAAAAACTGCAGGGCACATAAACCTAGTTTGAATATTTCTTTGAATAGTGCACAGAGTCATTTAATTATATATACACATACAGAAGCTGTTGAAGATACCACTAAAGGCATTTAGGGCTTGTCTGGGTTGTCATCTTAAGCTCTGAACTTGAAAGTCCCATAACTGTTGCTTCATGAGAACATTGCAGTCTTGAGGGGATAAGCATGGAATGGGCTGACTTCTTAAAGGGGATGCTTCTGCTTCCACTAAAATCAAAATAAAGCTGCCATTGATTTCAAAGGAAGTAGAATTGGACCCAAAGGAACTCAGTCATAGGGTGCTGTTAGGTCAGAACAGCAATTTTCTACCTGTAACTGTGGCCTTGCAGTAAAACTGAGGCTGAGCTAAGTGTTAGAATTTGGATGTACATGCTCAGACTTTTCTTTGGTCTTTCATTCAGTATCCAAAATTACCCCAATGAAAAGATTAATTGTGGGTTTTTTTGTAAATCAATATAAAATCAACACCCGGCTAATTTGTAACTATTCCAGGGCTTGTCTACAACACAGAGAAGGTCAAAACTGCTACAGTCAGTCCTTCAGGGTTTGAATTAGAGGGTCTAGTGAAGACATGTTAATTAAAACTGAAGGGACACCAGTAGTTCTGCTCTTCACAAGGAGTAAGGAAAGTCGATGGGAGCATGTGCTCCTGTTAACCTCCTGCAGTGTGGATAGAGCCAAAACATGATTTAAGGTATTTTGACTCCAGCTACATAATTAATGTAGCTGGAATTGCATATCTTAAGGCAACTTTCCCTTTTAGTGTAGACCAGGACCCATTGTTTAGCATATTCTTGACCTAAGTGAAAGGAGGGAAATATTTACTTCAATTTTTAGATGCTAATCTACTTACCTATCTCCTCTGTGCTGATCAAATCATTATGAAACCTCAAATGCATGTTTTTATGTCTAAAAATAGCAGGCAGTGCAACACTTTCCTTATCTTACAGAATGCAAACTGAAGAGTCAATGTTCAATGTGTATTTCTGTTCTGTATTGAATAACTGAGGAAATGTCTGGAATAGTTGTTTTTGTTAATGTGCACACAGCACTTCTGTTGAATAGCTTAAAAAAATCCAGCTTGCGAAGAGCTTTAAGTTTCCAACTATCACAACAGAACTCATTAAATTTGTATGCTACCAATCTGAAACAGTCTTTGGCAGGAAATCTGGATTCCACGCAAAGTCCTCTTTTTTTTTATCCAAAGTTAAATGTTTAAATTTATATGCAATATCAATATAGATGATTCAACACAAAATTATAAGATCATAAGTCCGCCAATAAATATAAATGAGTGCTGTTGTCTATTCAGGGAGGAGTGTATGTAATATAAGTGAATTGGTTGGCTCAGTTTATAGTTTACAGTCAATCAAATATTCTAAGTTAATGAGTTATGACAGGGATGAATTTGGTCCTAGGAGTTGTCTTATTCAGACAACCAGGAGGAGACCAAAACTAGCTATAATTATATCTTTGGTGACCATATCAAATCATAGCAGTCTGAATATTGCAGATTTTTGATTATGGTCAAATTCTGCTAAAAGCAGAACTAAAACTACTGTAATCATACTAAAATAATTCTGAGGTAAGGAAGTGTGTGTGTGTGTGTGTGTGTGTGTGTGTGTGTGTGTGTGTGTGGATATATATATAAAAATCTGTTTTCTGCCTCAAAACTTAGTAATTCCCAGCATAGATAACCAGTTCTTTTCCCTTGATAAGCAATGTGTATAGTTGGCATAAGCAGTTAATACACAATTTCAAATATAATTGTAATCGTTTCAATTTAAAAGCAAATCAATATTGGCACTAGTTACTCTGAGAATATAAATTCACATTAGGAATTCCCCTATCTGCATGTGCATGTTACATTATTTGCTTTATAGACTGTGGATTCAATCTTTGTTTTTCTAGTCAGATTTAAATAATCCTACTGCTGGTTTGCAAGTGTCAAAGAGATTAATGATAAACAAAGTCTGAGACACACCAAAATTAAAAACCCCTAATTATCAATTTTAAGTAAATCCTTCTTATCTGATAGAAATAATTCCTTATAAAATGTTGTTTGTATCCCAAATAATGTAATTTAAAAGAACATACTCATAAAAACATTTTTTCAGACTTGTGGGGTTTTAGGACATTTGAAGAACTCTTTTTTTCCCCAATTTTAATTTCATAAGTGACATTGCTCAGCCAAAATTGGCTATCAGATTTTTCTGTGTAGTCAGTGAAAGTTAGACCCATCTCTGGGGATATAATACCCTGTCTCTTCTCTCTTGGATTCTTACTCTTGTTGGGTACAGGCTTAATTAGTTATGAGCTCTTAAAGAGACAGAAATTAGTTTTTTATAGTTCATGAAAATCTGGTCTCCTGCAAAGTCAATTCATTTCCTTCTTCTGGAAGGCACAAGAATAAGTACCTGATGTGCCTTTCCTATCTCACGGTTTTGTAGCATAGAGCGGGGGTGGGGAACCTTTTTTGGGTTTGGGGCCATTGACCCACAGAAAAATCAACTGGGTGCCACAAACAAATGAGAAGCAAAAAAACCCCAAACAAACCCATGCTGGTGAGGCCCCTGACTGAGAAGGAGAAAAGCACTTCTCACATTCTCCTCTCACAGCAGAGCCTTTGGGGGCCCAGGCTAGTAGATTTTGAATGCTCCAGTCCCACAGGGTGCAGGAGCACCATCGCAGGCTCCCAACACTGGAGGGGGGACCCTGAGCCTTGGGGGGCCTGATCCAGGCAAGCCAGAGGCCGCACCTGGCCCCTGGCCCTGAGGTTCCCCACCCCTGGCATAGAGAGTGGGTTTCAGTTCTACAAAGCACGCAGTACGCAGGAGTGGAAAATAATAGACTAGTTAGCATGTCCAGAACTGTTGTCTCTCTGTGCAGGGAGTTAGTAGACAAGGTGATTGGCACCTCCTCAGTTCTTCTGTTTGGGTATGTCTACACTACCACCCTAGTTCGAACTAGGGTGGTTAATGTAGGCAACCGGAGTTGCAAATGACGCCCGGGATTTGAATTTCCCGGGCTTCATTTGCATATTGCCGGGCGCCGCCATTTTTAAATGTCCGCTAGTTCAGACTCCGTGCCCGCGGCGACATGCGGCACGAACTAGGTAGTTCGGATTAGGCTTCCTATTCTGAACTACCGGTACACCTTGTTCCACGAGGAGTAACGGTAGTTCGGAATAGGAAGCCTAATCCAAACTACCTAGTTCGTGCCTCGTGTAGCCGCGGGCACGGAGTCCGAACTAGCGGACATTTAAAAATGGCGGCGCCTGGCAATATGCAAATGAAGCCCGGGAAATTCAAATCCCGGGCGTCATTTTCAACTCCGGTTGCCTACATTAACCACCCTAGTTCGAACTAGGGTGGTAGTGTAGACATACCCTTTCACAGGAAGCCTCAAAACCAGGCCCATATAGGAAAGGCACTTCCTTGTTCTATGAAATCCCAAAGGGTATGTCTACATGGCATCTTGGAGGAGTGATTCCCAGTTTGACAAATTCTAGCTTTGATCAAACTAGTAATTAAAATAGCAGCATGGCCATAGCCTCACATCCAATGGTTTGGATTAGCTGTTCAGGTAAGACCCTGTCCAAATTCTGAGGTTGTGTTTGGACAGCTAGCCTTTGCTGCCATAGCACATTGCTAGTTTTAGGCAATAGACCAAGTGGAGCCAGTGCATGTTCATCCACATAAGCTGGGAGTTACCTGTCCCACCTGCCCTGGAGACTTACCTAAATTGTCATAACTACAGAGAAATTTCTGTATAAAGCAACTTGTTCACTACATCTGTTGAAGCTTTCTCCCGCAACTACTTTGTTTCTCTTTACTGGTTTGTCTGCCTCTTGATGCTATTGTATTCTCCTCTTTAAAATCAAATTCAGATATTACTGTTCCTGAAATGTGATGATACCCATCATACTATCAGCCAGATCTTTTAAAGCAGGCAGTACATATAAAAGCTTCTAAATACATGGCCCTTGCCCGATAGTAAAACATCAGCATATTGCTTCAAATAGCCCAAACCAGAAATCTGTCAAATTGCAGATAAAGGGAATGTAAGAATGGCCATACTGAGTCAGACTATGGGGCCATATACTCCCGTATCCTGTCTTCTGACAGTGGCCAATTCCAGGTGCTCTAAAGGAAATGAACAGAACATCCCTTGTAACCCACTTCCAGTCTCTGGCTAAAAGCTTTGTGAATTAGTTACTTAATATTATATAATAATATAGGTACTTATTTACAAATATTTCATGTTGCTTTTCAGTCAATTAAACCATTAATAGTTTCTAAAATGTGGCTTTTTTTCATTTTGTCAGATGGAGAACATATTAATTTTTTACTGGTCTTTCTTATTTTAGAAGGCATTTTTATTCCTTGACTTTGCATGCAACATTTCATGATTCCTTGCTGTGGTGATTCACATCAGAACACATAATAAAAGGCTTGTCAGCTACCTAAATTAAATAAATAATATTTTTAATTTTTGTAGTAAAATACTTAAGTATATTCTCTAAGGAGCACTGTGCATTCACTCTGGCTACATCTACACTGCAGGCTTCTTGAACAAGAATTTTTTTGCAGAAGAGAACTTCTTGTGCAAGAGTGCGTCCACACTACAAAAGTGCATCGGAAAAGCAATGTGCTTTTGCGCAAGAGAGTGTCCAGAATGCATGGACGGTCTCTTACAAGAAACGTCTGATTGCCATTAACAGAATGGCCACAAGGGCAGCTGTGCTTGTTTTGATAGGCTGTTGTTGCACAAAAAACTGCTACTGCCCATCCACACACACCTTTTTGCGCAATAACTCTTGAGCAAAAAGGAATTATTCCTTGTAGAAAGAGTAATACCTACACTGCAAAAACCCCTCTGTTCTGTCGATTCAGTGTAAATTTTCTTGTGCAAAAACATGCTTGAAGTGTGGATACACCAATAGTTTTTGAGCAAAAACAGCCATTTTTGTGCAAAAACTCAGCAGTATAGATATAGCCTCTAAAAGTGCACAGTGAACTAATCAGTAACCATCAAATTTTAGTGTACAGGAATAAAAATAATTGACCATAAAGACCAAATAATGCCTCTACCTGCAATTTGGGTCAGTGCACAGAGCTGAAGTGCAGACATACTACCTTGGGATATGTCTACACTACCCCCCTAGTTCGAACTAGGGGGTAATGTAGTCATACGGAGTTGCAAATGAAGCCCGGGATTTGAATTTCCCGGGCTTCATTTGCATAAAGCCAGCCAGCGCCATTTTTAAATGCTGGCTAGTTCGGATTGCATGCCGCGCGGCTACAGGCGGCATGAACTAGCTAGCTCGGACTAGGCTTCCTAATCCGAACTAGCTAGTTCATGCCGCGTGTAGCTGCGCGGCACGCAGTCCGAACTAGCCGGCATTTAAAAATGGCGCTGGCTGGCTTTATGCAAATGAAGCCCGGGAAATTCAAATCCCGGGCTTCATTTGCAACTCTGTATGACTACATTACCCCCCTAGTTCGAACTAGGGGGGTAGTGTAGACATACCCTTGGACAGGACTAAAAGAGAGTTCTTACTGCTTACACAAATTATTAAGGCCATTGGGATCAGCAATTGTTTGGATCCATAGCTCCTATCCTGGACTGCCCCATAACACCTTCTATGATTAGGGTCTTACCAAATTCCCGGTGCATTATGGCTCATTTCATGGCCATAGGATTTGAAAATTGGTAATTTTCACATTTTCAGGTATATAGTCCTTAAATTTCATGTTACTGTAACTGTGGCATCCCGACCCAAAAGGAGCTTGAGTGTGTGTGTGGAGTGGATGTCACAAACCTGTTGTGGAGAGGGAGGGAGGTCATGGGGGTGCCACTCTCACTTCTGTGCTGCCTTCAGAGCTGGACTGTTTGGGGCTGGGCAGCTGCAGGAAGTTCCAAAAAGTAGAAGTGGGTCTGATCTCCCCATTGCTGACTGGCTTGGAAGGGATAATACTTTCTCTTTTCACAGCTGCAGAAAGTACTTCAGGAACCTCAGGCTGCTGCCCATCCCCAAACAGCATCCTACAGCAGGGACAGAGGTGGATCTGTCTGGTCTCTTCTTTTCTCCAGGAACTAGGCAGGAGATGGACAGGTCCTGTTCCTCCATTGCCCTATGATGGGGCTCTCCCAGCAGCATAGGGTAGATACAATCCACCTCCACAAGTCTCATCCAGCTTCAGGAGCCTCAGGCTGCTGCCCAGTTCCATATAGCATCCTGCAGCAGGGCAACCCACTCAGGTGGTCAGCCTAGTCTGGTCTCCTCGTCCCAGTACCAGAGCAGTTTGCAAGGGAGGAACCAAGTGCTGTATTTCCCCTGCCTAGTTGGAGCTAGGAAGCCCCCTTTGATGGGATGCTCCTAAGAACAAGGGATCAGATTTCACAGGGAAGAGCTTATTTCATGGTCTATGATGCATTTTTTATGTCTGTGAAATTGGTAGGGTCCTATTTACGATAGATTATGAAAATCTCACTCCGGGGTCAGTGGCTCCAACACATGGCTGCTCTGCTATTCTCTTTTTCCATCTCCCCTAACCTATCATGTCACACTCTAAGGATGTGTCTACACTACCCATCTCTGACAGAGAGATGTAGATTAGGCACGTTGAAATTGATAATAAAGTGGGGATTTAAATATCCCGCACTTCATTAGCATAAATATGTCCACTGCTTTTTTTCGAAATGGAGCTTTTTCGAAAAAAAACCCTGACAATCTAAATGCGGATCTATTGAAAAATAAAGCCTTTTTCAAAAGATCCCTTATCCCTCATAAAATGTGGTATACAGGATTTTTCAAAAAAAGGCTTAATTTTTTGACAGATCCGCATCTAGACTGCCGGGTTTTTTTTAAAAGTTCCATTTTAAAAAAAAAGCGGTGGCCATGTTTATGCTAATGAAGTGCGGGATATTTAAATCCCCGCTTCATTAGCAATTTCAACATGCCTAATCTACATCTCTCTGTTGACAGAGAGGTGTAGTCTAGACACACCCTAACTTACATGATGCAGAGACATCCTTAGAAGTGCCTACTTCAGAGTAATCCCTCCTCTACTCCCCCCCTCCCCCCTCCACAACACACATTTGGAATGGAGAGTATACACCTTTAGAACTGAAAATAAGCATTTGACTTGATATGGTGTTTTAACTGAAGTGTATCGCCGGTTGGTTGTGGAATGCACAGTACAAGGAGATCAAACCACCCGAGAACATGTTGCAATCCTGATTTTATCTACCAAAGCTCACTGCCACTTGCCCAGAAATCTGTTCTTCATTTCAGATCATTTTTAGTTCTGGGATTGAATCTACTTTCTCTACATCTGTTTTGCTTTTTCCCTACGTGAAGAAAAAGCAAAGAATAAGCTATGTGAGGCCATACCAATGTGTTTCAGTGTGACCTGAGATCATCACCTCTAGAAGAGGTCAAAGCTCATTTTTCATCATTGACCATTTGGCTGAATCTGTCAACATAGGTAGCAATTAGTTTCAAGTGTTATTGGATTTTTGTGATGTGACCATTGATCACTTAGGAAAACGACAGAGTCACCAGCTCAGATCATACAGACTATGGAATAACATACAACCCTGGAAGCATTTTGATATGGTCAGCTACAAGTAAAGGGCAACACACGTTACTGCTTCTGGAAGCAACTTATTTTCTGATGAAGCAGAATATATTATTAAAACCGATTGACAGTTTCAGTTACATTTTATAATCCCCACCTCCGTCAGAGGCACCAGCAGACACATCTTTTTCACTTGTGAAAAAAAAATTAATATATTTGAAAGAAAACTGAGTATACCCAAAGCAGAGACTTCAATTTATTAATAGATTTCCATACTGAACCATATTTAAAATGTAAATTTTAGGCGGGAGCAGGAATTTGTTCAGATTTTTGATAGGTTTCTCCAAGGCATGTATTTATAGATATTTGTCCCAATGTTTTTTAAAGAATGTATTCCTTTCAAGGAAGATAGCTGGTGTGAATCCAAATGTTACAGTTATTCGCACCTTCTCCCCCTAAACTCACAATCTTGGAGGGATTCTTAGATTTTCTCTAAACATACAGAAGTTGTTTTGATTTAACTTAAAATCAGTTAAGTTAAACCACTGAAACTCTTGTGAGCGTACGCTCTTAAATTTGTTTACAGCTGATTATAAGGGTTTAGCTATGCTAAATGTATTAGTACATGCTAACATTACTAAAAGTCAGGTTTCAATTGATAAGTACATCCACACTGCACTGTCTTAGCTAAAAGAACACTTTTAATCAAATCAATACAAATTTGTGGGCTTACTAAAATAGGAATGAAACCTTCTCTGTAGCAAAACTTTCCTGGGCCTCACAATCTTTATTTTGAGGTAACCTGCATCTCAGTACTACAGAGCTACCAAGTCTCTCACATGACATTTGTGAATTTGGCAGACTTATCACATACATACATCCCAGAAACAATTTTCTGACCCTGCCTGGACTCTGGGGAGACACTTATACTTTTTTTTTCTTTTGGGCATTAGAACTGCTGTGAGCTGGGTTCTCTGTCAGCCAAGTGTCCTCTCTGCCTTTTCTGGCCCTGGGCTACTGCTGGGAATAGGCGAATGTGAAGTTAGCAGCAGTCACACTGGGAGGGAGATGGAAGCACTGGATGTGGGGACAGAATCAGAAGGCTATTGGAGGGCCCAAATGGCAACAGAGTGGAGTCAGTTCAAGATGGGACGTGGTACATGTGGATTGGGATCAGTAAAGTCCAGGTTTAATCCCTGCTTTGCCTGTTTCAAAGCCAAGGTATTTTTTATTTCAGATCATTTTGAGTCAGGAAGGGACTTGATCCTGTGTCTCTCAAGTCCCAGACTAGTGTCTTAATTGGCAGATTACTGAGTGAGAAACAGAATCTCTTTCATCAATACTTTTTCAACAAAAACTCTGAAATCCATATGACTCAGAGAAGTCTCGGGAAAAATAACCCCAACTATACGTACAGTATGATGGGGGCTAATTTGGCTATGACAAATCAGGAAAGAGATCTTGGCGTTATTGTGGACAGTTCTCTGAAAACTTCCACACAGTGTGCAGTGGCGGTCAAAAAGGCAAATAGGATGCTAGGAATTATTAAGAAAGGGATAGAAAATAAGACCCAGAATATCTTACTGCCCCTGTATAAAACTATGGTATGCCCACATCTTGAATACTGTGTACAGATGTGGTCTCCTCACCTCAAAATGATATTTTGGCCTTGGAAAGGGTTCAGAAAAGGGCAACTAAAATGATTAGGGGTTTGGAATGGGTCTCATATGAGGAGAGATGACTCATATGAGGCGACTGGGACTTTTCAGTTTAGAAAAGAGGAGACTGAGGGGGGATATGATAGAGGTATATAAAATCATGAGTGGTGTGGAGAGGGCAGATAAAGAAAAATTATTTATTAGTTCCCTAAATAGAAGAACTAGAGGACACCAAATGAAATTAATGGGTAGTAGGTTTAAAACTAATAAAAGAAAGTTCTTCTTCCCACAGCATGTAGTCAACCTGTGGAACTCCTTGCCCGAGGAGGCTGTGAAGGCTAGGACTATAACAGAGTTTAAAGAGAAGCTAGATAATTTCATGGAGGTTAGGTCCATAAAAGGCTATTAGCCAGGGGATAAAATGGTGTCCTTGGCCTCTGTTTGTCAGAGGCTGGAGAGGGATGGCAGGAGACAAATCGCTTGATCACTGTCTTTGGTCCACCCTCCCTGGGGCACCTGGTGTTGGCCACTGTCGGCAGACAGAATACTGGGCTAGATGGACCTTTGGTCTGACCCAGTTCAGCCGTTCTTATGTACTTATGTAAGTGTCTTGGCTTCAGCAATATAGTATATTTTGATGAAATACCATTTTATAGAAAATATTCTGACCATCTCTACTGCCAAAAACCTTACAGGTTCCAGAAGAACACTGCCTCCCAGTAGACTATAGGCTTATGTCACTCCATAAAAAGTCCTGTGCTTTGGTTCTTCCTTTCTCTCTTTTCTTATGCCATCCCAACCTACAGTGGGTCCCCCAACCATTCTCTCTTCCCCCCCTCCCTCCGCCCCACATCAATAATCCCCCTTCTAGATCCTCTCAAATGCCAACCCTTCCTCCTAGCGGCCCTTGAATTCAATATTGCACCCTCCCTTAGTCCCCCTCTGCACTGGATTAAGGCATTCTGGGCCCTAGATATTTCTATGATGAGGACCCTATCAAAGTCATGGCTGTGAAAAACATGTCATGGATCATGAAATCTGGTTTCCCCTTGTGGTATCTGGTCTTTTGGGTGCTTTCACCCTATGCTATACTAATTTCACACGGGACACCAGAGTTTCTCAGACTGGGAGTTTTGAACCAAACGGGGTTTGCCGGGTGGTCACAAGGGGTACCCTTATTTTAGGGGGAGATCATAGTAATACCATGTGGCCACAGAGTGGTGGTGGTTGGCTGAGTGCCCAACTCTGAAGGCACTGCCTTACAATATCACCCTTTCTTCTGTGCTGCAGCTGGTAGCATCTGTGCCTTCAGAACTAGGCTCCCAGCCAGCAGACACCACTTTCCTGCTGCCCAGCCCTGAAGCAGCATTGATGCCTGTAGCAGTGCAGAAGTAAGTGTAGCAATACCAGAATCTGGACTATAATAACCTGGTTAACCCCCCCCCCCCCCACACACACACACACACAACTCCTTTTTGGATCAGAACCCTCTACAATTACACCAACATCACATTTCAGATTTTGATAGCTAAAATTAGGAAATTTACTGTTTTTAAAAACCTATGATCATGAAATTGACAAAATGGACTATGAATTGGGTAGGGTCCTACCCACGCCATGTCCCTTCCCCTCACACTATGAACCTACCTCTGTTTTCTGGTCCAGTAGTGGCAGGACCATCTGCACAAGCAATGACTAGAAGCTAGCAGGGATACTGTTTTCAGGCAGGATGGAGTCTGTTCTAGTTTAGCTCCCACTCATCCAAGCAGCAAACTACGCAGGGGCATATTCTGACACTGCAGTCAGGATAAGGTGGTGACAGCAGGTCCCTTGCAGGGGTATTTTGAGTGATGCCCTTCAGAAGGGTCAATTTATGCCTCTCACAGCCATTGTTTTAGGTAGGCGTTGTTCCACCAGTTCTCCTTGGGACATGTTTTCAGGGTTGTTTTTGCAACGGTGAGGATCAAGAACTACTCTTATACCATCACACAACAGGATCTGGGGATCAGGGCATATGCCTGTGCCTTAATCCAACCCTAGATAATCCTTCCCTACCCTCATAGTGGTATTGTGAAGATTATTTTAACGGTGCTATAAAGTTCTTTCAACATGCTAATCCTGTGCCAGATGTTACAGATAGAAAACATTTTTCCAGTGCTGTGAACCTGTTCATGCTCTAATTTCAGAAGAGCAGCATCAGCTGGGTATCTTTCTGCTGCATAGTCATTGTAGTGGAGACAATGAGACTGCTGAACTGTGACATTCACTGCAGTCAGAGCAATGGGGATACTACTCCTATACTTTCTGGCTATTAAGGATGGTTTATATTAGGGTGGATGAACACAGCTTTGAGCTTTACCAATCTCTTTGACAAAATTCTGTTTAACATATTTAGGCCACACACCTCCCCCCGGCCTGGGAGATTTAAAAAGACACACTCTTCAACTTCAAGGGATCCCTGCCGTATGTATAAAGGAAATACTCTCAAAATGTTTAGAATGTGTAGATGGGTGGTCCTATGTTGGTGTCTATAATGTCCTTATGATTTGGGTCTTTTTTTTTTTTTGTTTGGCCAAGCACAAATAGTATACAAAAGCCTGTTCCTACACACCAGTGATGGGCAACCAAGGCTAAGAAGGGGGCCCTCCTTCATCTCAGAAGGCTATAAGATTGAAATCAGGCATGTGCACCAACCATGACTCCATGAATAGGATTAAATACAGTGCACGTGATTTTCTTCATTTATTATGCCTTTCCCACACACAGTGATCCATTATTAGGGGCAAAATAAGTTGCCAGCAAAAGTAACACAAAGAAGCAGAGGGAGCACATAGCTTTTACAATGTTGCGTGCAATCCACAGGCATCTCACATGTGCCCATGCTTTAACTGTGTGTCACTTCTCTTATTGCCAGGGGCATTCAAGCTCTGGGTAGGAGAGGGAGGAGTGGGGGTGGGGCACAAATCAGCTGATTCACTCCAGAAATTCTGGGAGGGAGAGTAGGTAAGTGCAGGATCTCCAGCACATGGCAGGCACAGAGGGAAGGGGCAGAGGGAGGTTGCGTGGCCCATATGCAGAACACCAATGGGCTGCATGTGGCCTGCGGGCCACAGGCTGCTCACCACTGCTACATACTTTTTCTAACATGAGTAACCATATTGCCATCAATAGGTTTACTAGTGAGAGAAAGAACTACTCACTTGGAGTAAGACACATACTCTCTGGCTGTGTCTAGACTACAGGGTTTTTTCGAAAAAAGTAGCCTTTTTTCTAAAAAACTTCACCTGCGTCTAGACTACAGCCGCGTTCTTTCGAAATTAAATCGAAAGAGCATGGCTTTTCTTTCGACGACGGTACTCCTCATTTCACGAGGAAGAATGCCTTTTTTCAAAAGTGCTCTTTCGAAAAAAGGCGTTCTTGAATGCAAACAGGGTTTTCCGAAAGAGAGCATCCAGACTGCCTGGGTGCTCTCTTTTGAAAAAGCGGCTTGCTTTTTCAAAAGTACTGCTTGCAGTCTGGATGCTCTTTTTCGAAAAGGGACTTACAGTCTAGACGTAACCTCTATTTCGAAATAGGGAGGCTAATGTAGGCATTCAAAGTTGCAAATCAATCCCGGGATTTAAATATCCCGCGCTTGATTTGCATCTTCCCGGCCGGTTGCCATTTTTTGAAATTTACAAGTCCGGACTAACTGCCCACGTCTATACACGGCAGGCACCCAGTATTTCAAATTAAAGCCCTAAATCGAACTACCTGTTAAACCTCCTTGCAGGTTTAACCATACCCTCACGTCTAAATTTGGGTTGATAATATTGGGACACAGGAACACATGATAGTATATTCAAAATAATGGAAATTATTTTATCTATTCTAAATAATATCAGTAACCTCAGTATTAGATATTAGGATTGTTTGTTTCTATTAACATTAAGTATTAATGAAAACAAGCAGCAAAATCATACTGAAATTTTGGATGATAGTTTAATACTCTTTAATTATAGAAAGATGTTAAAACTAATTCCCCATCTTATTAAAGTATTCATAATCAGCTAGCACTACCACCTATTTCTGACTCAGTCTTTACTGCAGAAAAAGAAAAAAAGATTTTTTTCTGAAAGAAGGAAAACAACCCACATCCATTATAGCTGGTGTGTTTAATTTTATTTCCTCATAGGAAAAGGGTTAGGATATAAATAAAATGTACACCAACAGGGTATGTGCAGTATTGCCTCAAGATAATATGTTGAACTATTTTATCATTCTGGGATGCATAAGAGTGAGATAATATTGTACAAATGAAATTACTTCTTCAGAAATATGAGTGTCATAATTTGGAAGCAAGTTGAAAGATTGGAAATATGGAGAACAGGCAGTACTCAGTGATGGGAATAGTTACAGGCCAGCTTGATTTTATACATTTATTGGAAAGTTATATTTCTCAAGAGAATTTACAGTGGGAATTTTGTGGCTAATGCTTCAGGAGAGTGACACACATGCAGAGTGCAAATTGTGTATTAAACCAGGTGACTTTTTAAATTTACGCTCTTCATTGCAAAGCTTTGTAATATATCTGGTAACAGCTCAGACCATAGTAGACTGAGTTTGTGCCTTAAAAGGCAAATGTAATTTGTCTGCAGAAAAGACAAATGACAAATGTAGGACATTAACATGTATAAATCACACCCACATGCAAAATATTTTCCTGGGAATATCTATTAAAATTAAATCTCTATTTCTTGTTGTACTCTGTATTTGAATTTTTAAAATGTATCCCTCTTTATTGAAATTAGTACAGGTTTACAGTAGAAATTTTAGTTTACATGTCATCCTAAAAGATCTGTGGAAAACTTTAAAAGAAAAAAAACAAAGAAGTATAAAGGCAATAAAACCACTGTTGACAAAACTACATTAATAAGGAGAAAAGCCATCTTAGTATGATTTGTATTATGGTTGTTTTCATACTCATAATATAATGGAAGCATGACAGCCCTATATCACACATCTTTTCTGATATGAGTATGCCTTTCCCCCATAAAGAACATATCCCCTGATTTAACAAGTCAATTATTAACAGTAATATTATTGTGATAAGTTTCCATTCTGAAGACCAAGCTAGTTCAGAACAGAATGTTCTGACACCCTAATACTGATGTCAAATTTTGGGGCAGGACCAATAAGGTAGTGTCATAAAACCCAGCCCCACCTGGAGTGCTTTCCTGCAACAGGCTGTAGTATGACATGCATTCCTACCTCAATTTCCCTCCTTCAGAGCCCCAGAAATAGTGACAGCTTACAAAAGAAAGGACAATAAGCCCTAACCAAATCCTATAACCAGAGTCCAGAGAGAATACCAGATACAGCTTTGGCATCCTTCACTGCACCCCATCTCTCTAGCAGTGCGGTAGGCATGGGTGCCACTTCAGATTTTGTGGGGGAGGGGGTGACATGCATGCTGCGATGAGGAGGAATATGAGCATAGCAGCATTACTGAGCGTTCTCAGTACAATTCAAGCAGCAAATTGAAAGGGGGAGGAGGGAAGAACCAATGCCATTTGCCTTCCAACACACATGTATCACCTCTTTCTAAGGCTACTAAAGCACTGGAAAAATGTAGGTTTGGGGTTTTTTTGACGGATAACTTAGCAATCAGCTGACAGGACCCCGGAATCTAATTCCGATATAAAAGAAAGAAAATCTAAATGAATATTGGACCCACTCAGCTCTAATAAAAACATGTTATAACATCTTCTGGCAAGTCACTTAAGGCACACTGGTTAACCTTGCAATTTTAATATACAGTCTTAATTTCTTACTAACTGAAGAGAGAGACTGTCAGGACTCCTGGCCTCTACTATCTCAGCTCGAGAAATGGAGTGGGGTCTAGTGGATTACAGTGGTGGTAGATAAATCTGGGCTCTTTATGGGTATGTCTACACTACAGCGTTATTTCAAAATATCTTATTTTGAAATAGTTAATTCGAAATAAGTTATTTCAAAATAACGTGTCTACACATGAAATGCATTTCGAAATAGCGCGTCTACACTGAGTGGATGATGAATCGCATTTAAGGATGGCTGGAACCAGGTCCGGTAGGTGTAGCCAGACATGAACTCCATCTTGTTTTTCCCCTGTCCTCCCCTCCCCCCAGAGAGTAAGAGAAAGGCAGTCAGCTTTTGATGCCCTGGGAATGCAGGTGTGCTGCTTGTCCCTGACTCTACCATAAACAGAAACCTGACAGTAAATGGGCTAGCTGTCAACCCGGGGCCTCCCGTCGCCTTGATGGCTAGTACTAGTAGTTGACACGCCTGCACTGTCCCAGGAGAGGAATCTTCGCCCATCACATACCAGAGGTGCCCATTGTCTGCATTTTCCCAGGTGTGAATTGTGCTTTGCACCCTTTGTGGGAAACTTGGTGTTCAAAGCCATTTTTCCTAATTGGCCACTTGAGACCAGGAAGAAGTCTACGTGACCCAAGGGGTATAAAAAGGGGTTTAGTAGCCCACCCCATTTGAGCTCCAATCATCTACACCTGCTGACAGATATTGATTGTCTCCCGAGGTCTGTGGGACTCCCAACCTCGCCTTACTTCTTCCCAAGGGATTGAGAGAAAGATGCTGGCCACGCCAAGTCTGGAATGCAGGGGTGAGGATATATACCTGCCAGGTGTCTATTTTGCATGTATTTAATAAGAGCTCAGAGAACCAAAAGGATTTCATGGTACCTGTAAGTGACTTCTTAGTGTAATTTCTATCCTGTCCTTTGTAGTGGCTGTGTTATCTGTAACACAGTAGTAGCATTTAACAGCTAAATTTACCCTGTAACAATAAAATAGTAACTGTTTAAGCTGTGACCTGACTCCTTCAGTTGCTGTAACAGAACCAAGCACAATTTTAAAAAGAACTCCAGCCGGTCATAAGGGACAGATATAGGGAAAGCTTGAGCATTGGATCATGTCGCTTCCAGGGGACAGATCCGTTGGGGGCATCTCTCAGCCTCCCCAGGCTGCCCGCTGCGAAGGGATCGTGTATCCTAGCAGTCAAAATCTGAGGTGTAATAAGCTCTCCCTGTAAACTTCTTGGGGCGCCTGTCAACCTTTTCCAGGTTGCCCGCTGCGAAGGGACCCCGGTCCCAGCAGTTGAAGTCTTGGGTGTATAACACACACACACACACACACACCACTCACTGCCTTGACCATCAGCTGATAGTAGGGCATCAAGTCAGGAGTTATTTTGTGTGGCTGCTGCCTGACCCCCACCTCACCCCGGACAGACCGTTCTCAGCTTTCCCTGCTTTCTTGCCTACTTCACTGAGGGACAGCAAAGCATTTTGTCTCTGCATGCTCTGGTTGCCCTCATTTGGGACACCACAGCACTCTGCAACGTGGAGCCAGAGCTGCCCCTGGGCACTCTGGTGCTTCTCATGGACATGTTGCTGCAAGCCTGGCTGCACCTTCTGCAGCCTGCCATCCAGGAGGCCCATCGGGGGGCTGTCAGTATCCAGGAGGCTTTGAAGGAGAGCTTCCACCCTGAGGAGCACTAAGAGCCTCCCTGGTCTGCCCCACTGGTGGCTTGTGCCTCATTCCTCCCTCATGTCCTTCCACTTACCCCTCTTTAACCCCCCTTCCTGATGTCAAATAAAATACATGTATTTTCATGAACACAAACTGTCTTTATTTAACAAAACTCGGGGGGGAGGAGAAATGGAACTCTGGTGAGATTGGGGAAAGGAGGGGGGAGAGGTGAAGAGAGAGGGTGAGAGAGGGGAGGGGTAAACATGGGAGGAGGGAGCTGAAAGGGGGAAGCAAGGGGAAGAAGAGGGAGGGGAAGCTCAGGGGTCAGGGTTGGGGGTCTCACCAGACCAACTTAATTTTCAAGCGAAGCTGCTCCTGGGTTCGCATGTGGCTTGTATTTTCATGAACACAAACTCTCTTTATTAAACAAAACTCGGGGGGGGGGGAGGGGAGAATGAAACTCTGGTGAGACTGGGGAAAGAAGGCAGGAGAGGGAAAAAGAGAGGGTGGAAGAGGGGAAGGGGAAACCTGGGAGGAGGGATGTGGAAGAGGGATGTGGAAGAGGGATGTGGAAGGGGGAAGCAAGGGGAAGAAGTGGGAGGGGAAGCTCAGGGTTGGGGTGTCACCGAACCAACTTGATTTTCACGCAAATCTGCTCCTGGATTCACATGTGGCCTTTGGTGGCCAGGCTGGCAGCTATCCTGCCATAAACTGCCACTTTCCTCCATCTAGTGACGAGATCATGGAGGTTGGGGGTATCCCCCCAAACCTGAATAAGGTCCATGATCTCCACCCTGACCCAGGAAGAGGCCCGCCTTCTCCGGGCCCTGGCAGGCTCCTGGGAGCTGGCAGACTGCTCCTGGGGAGCGGTGGAGGGCTGGCTGCCAGTGGCTTTCTGGCTCATGTTTTGGGGCCACTGGGTCAGGAGCAGTGACTGCTGGTTCTGGGCTGGCAGGCTTGCAGCTGGCACAGGCACTTTGGCCAGAGTCTACCCCTTTAAGGGCTCCAGGGAGAGGGGAGGGAGAGGAGTGTTCTTGGTTGAGGCTCGAGTGGCTACCAGGGTACCCTGGGAAGGCTAGAGGCCCCCTATTTCAATATAAATGTCTACACAGTACTTATTTCGAAATAGCTATTTCGAATTTGGCATTATTCCTCATGGAATGAGGTTTATTAAATTCAAAATAAGTGCTCCACTATTTCAAATTAATTTCAAAATAGCAGTTTGGCTGTGTAGATGCTAGTAAAGTTATTTCGAAATAACTTTGCTGTGCAGATATACCCTACAAGATCAGAATGGCCTTATCGTGTCAGACCAATGGTCCATCTAGCCCAGTATCCTGTCTTTCAACATTGGCCAATGCCAGTGATATTTCAGAATAACTAATGTTATTCCAAAGTAAGGGTATGTCTACACTACCACCCTAGTTCGAACTAGGGTGGTTAATGTAGGCAACCAAAGTTGCAAATGAAGCCCGGGATTTAAATATCCCGGGCTTCATTTGCATCTTGCTGGGCGCCACCATTTTTAAAGCCCCGGTAGTTCGGACTCCATGCCCGTGGCTACACGTGGCACGGAGTAGGTAGTTAGAATTAGGCTTTCTAATTCGAACTACCGTTACTCCTCGTGGAACCAGGAGCCCAGTATCCTGTCTGCCAACAGTGGCCAGTGCCAGGTGCCCCAGAGGGAGTGGACTGAAGACAATGTTGTCTCTTGCCACCCTTCTCCAGCCTTTGACAAACAGAAGCCAGGGGCACCATTCCTTACCCCATGGCTAATAGCCTTTTAGGGACCTAACCTCTATGGAATATACAGTATTCAAGATGCAGGCATACCATGACTTTATATAGAGGCACTGATATTTTCTGTCTTATCTAATCCTTTCCTAATGATTCTCCAATATTCAACTACCACTGCACATTGAGCAGATGCTTTCAGGGAACTAGCCGCAATGATTCCAAGATCTCTTTCTTTAGTGGTAAAATCTAATTTAGAATCCATCTTTTTTGTATGTATAGTTGGGATTATATTTTTTTCATGTGCATTACTTGGCATTTATCAACACTGAATTCTATCTGCCCTTGTGTTGCCCAATCACCCAGTTTTGTGAGATTCCTTTGTAACTCTTTGCAGTCAGCTTTGGATGTAACTATTTTGAGTAATTTTGTAGTATTGGCAAATTTTGCTACCTTACTATTTACCCCTTTTTCAAGAGCATTTAAATGTTTAACAGTACTGGTCCAAATTCAAATCCCAGTAGTGCAACATTCATTGCTGCTCTTTCTCCCCCCATTTTCAGGATGATCTAATGATCCCTTAATTACTTGAATGCCCAGTCTTTTGTTGTTCTCAATCACCTACCTCCCTCTTTTTGTAACAAACTCCCTGCCCCAAAGGCAAAGTTTCAAGCAGCTTAAACTCTATTGGAGTTAAGAGCTGCCTCTGGAGCCAGCACATACAGCTTTATGCAGATCTCAAGTATGAAGTACATGGGGTTAAAACTGGGGAGAGGGTCTATTATGCCCCCAACCCTCCATAAATGGTGCCTATGACTGTAGGATACCTCACCATAGCTGAGCTCTCCGTTAGAGTGCTGGCATGTGCTCTCGGAAACTGGGAGAGAGCAGACACCATTCTCCGCTGCTCTCTCTCTTCAGCTCTATGCCTCCTTTTCTGGCTGTGTCTGGCTGCAGACTAGCTCCTCCACTGGCTTCTTAACCCTCAGTCCTTTTCATTCTTCTGGCTCTGATCCTGGAAAGCTAGCTGGGAAGCTGATCATTTCTCCTCTTTCTAGGGAAGGCTGCAAGCAAGCCTCCTCCTGTCTCCTAATTACAGGTAGCTCTTGCTTGCCCTTTTTCCCAGCTAGTTTTTGCAGACTTCCCTGACTAGTGTTTGCTTCTCAGGCCCACCAGCAGCAATTCTGGGCCATAGTGGAGAACAATCAGTAAGCCCCTATGCATGTACAAGTCGCACCCATGCATACTTGGTCTGACTAATGTTTGGGTGGTGTGGTACCTCTGTTGGTTAGTGTCCAGTGAGCTGCTGGCTGTGCTGCTGAGCATGCTTTTCTGGTACAGTCAGGGCTTCCAAATGCCTGCTTGGTAGGACTACTAACTGTCTAACTGAGCTAACCCAAAGATTCATGCCCTGCCCCTTCTCTGAGACTCCATCCACACTCATTCCATCCCCTCTCCCTCTGTAGCTGGCTCTCTCTCACTCTATCACTTTCACCAGGCTGGGGCAGGGGGTGTTAGCTGCAGACTCAGGGATGGAGTTTGGGTGCAGAAGGGAGTGCACAGGCAGGCTTTTGGAGGAGTTTGGGTAAGGGCTTTTGTCTGGAGGAGGGGCTGCAGGCACTGGAAAGGAGTTTGAGTGAGGGGTGCATGGGCTCTGGGCTGGGGAAGAGGGTTGAGGTAAGAAAGGGAGTGAGGGGTTGAGCTCTGGGAGGAGTTTGGGTGCAGGAGGACTGTGGGGTACAAGCACTGGGAAAGGAAACACAAGATATAGTATTGGAACAATGTATTCATTTATGTGGATAAGCAAATGATTTAAAGGGGATTAGTAATAACTAATAACGTGTCAGTAATCTGTAGATCTTTTTTTGGAGTTTGCCCTTTCAGGTTACCCTCCAGTCTGTGTCTTTAAATGCCAATTACACTAAAAAGAACTACGAAGTAAACATTTCTCCTATCAGGGCAACATATGGTCTACGAGGCTCCAAAGCTGGGAGAACTCAGGTATCCACTTTTGCCTCTCAGTTTATAAAACACATACTACAAGAGGGGGAGGAAAAAGAAGGAGAAATGAGAATAAAGAAAATTCCCTCAGCAGCTTTAGCAATCTACTTTAAATCAATATTTGTATTATTTTTGCCCATGCTCGTGTCTTTTAATAAATCACTTTCACTTGATTCTGTATTTTCACTTACATATATAAATAAATGGACTTGCTTTTAAATGGTGCTGTGCACCTGTGAGTTGAACTGGAGTTGTGAATACTCATGATATCAGAAAATTCAGCCCATATTAATGATCATACAAACTTCACTTGTCTTTGATCAAACTGACATTAGAAACTTCTGTTGATATAAAAATAGCAAGATAACTTTGCATGAATTTCCTTTTCTTGTAACACATTCTAAGCTTTAGGGCTGTGTTATAAAATGGAACCTGTGCATTGATATATTTCAATAGGATATTTTCAATGAACAACCATTTATACTGTACAGGTATGTCTACACTATTGTAGGGATAACATATTAATGTATTGAAAATGATTCCTCCAAATGGAAGTGACTCCCCATAATTTGTTCCCCACAACTTAGTGTTTAGATTTATTATTAATTCTTCTTCTTATTATTATTTGTTAAGATTGTTAAATGTTTAGATTTATTATTATTATTGTCCCTTTAGAATATAATATATTAGGTCATGTAACTTAGAACTGTTAAAAATATAATCCTAACTGTTAAGAATATAATCCTATGTAGCCAGAAACAGCCCCCCCCCCCCCCCTCTGTGCTCCAGGGCATGCGCAAGCTTGTGCAAGGGGCTGCTTGAAATTGACATTGCAGAGATACATTGTAACAATGCATTGTCAAGCCACTAACTCTGCTATGGGAGCCAAGCCCTGTAATTGTCTAAGGGCATTGTTAACTTTACTCAGCACTCAGAGAATGTTTTAAGCAATACCACCCAGAAACTTTCTGTAACTACAACTTTTATTATTATACAAAATACTGTATGAATGTATGAGAGTGTGCTTGGATGATGAATGAATGGCTCTGAGAGGTGCCAGCCTGAGAATACAGCACCAAAGGGCTGAAGAAGGCGTCAGGTGCCAGTGCAACCAAAAGGTGTCAAGTGGAGAAACTGGAGGTCCACCCGATGAGATCACTGATGAGCACCTGGCAGCCACCCTGGAGACATCAGCATGATGCAGCAATTTCCATAGACTGGCATAGGAAGAAATTCCTATAAGAACTGGACTAAAAAACTATGGAATCAGAGTCCAAGGTTCTGCTGCCAGCCTACCAGGAGCTTCAGATGCGCATCTGATCAGGACTTCGCTCCCCACTACCATCACTTGTGTACAGAATACCTGGCCAGTATCCTGTCACAAGCAACTTCCAGGCTGGTAACTATACACAGAACTTGAATGAATGGATGTATGAATGAATGGTTTATATATATATATATAAGTGTATAAGGGTTAAGTAGTGTTAGGAATAAGTAGTTAAACAACGTTGTTTGCGTCTATCTGTTCTTTATTTTTTATTATCTTTACAATAAATGTGGCTTTTTGCCTTATCCCCCTCATAAGATCCTGCTTGCTTTTATTTGGTACAACATTTTGGTGGAGAATGCGAAAGGGGGAATATTGGTAAAGAGCCTCAGGTATTGTGGACATTGGTGTGCACACAGCTGACTCTACAGAGAGCAGTTCTACTTTTTTTTTTTTTTACTTTTTCTTTTTTTTTTTTTTGGTTAACCAAAGCCTGCTGACCTCCAGAAGGTAGAGGCTTCACAAAAGAGCTCATAGTAAAAAGAAGCTACAATTATTGAAATAATTTAGGCTGTAAATAGAAGCTATGGTTATTCATTGAAATAATCTAGGCTGTGTAAGGAGCTACGATTATTCATTGGAATAATCTAGGCTGTGTAACTAGAAGCTACAATTATTGAAATAATTTAGGCTGTAAATAGAAGCTACGACTATTATTGGAATAATCTAGGCTGTGTAAGAAGCTACGATTATTCATTGGAATAATCTAGGCTGTGTAACTAGAAGCTACAATTATTAAAATAATTTAGGCTGTAAAAAGAAGCTACGATTATTAATTAATAGTCTAGGCTGTGTCACTCGCTGCAAGGGTTCAGGGGTGATAAAGGAAACTACACAAGTATTAAAGATGTTTAAGAAAAGTCCAGGGAAAGCAGTCTCAGAGGGAGGAATAGAGTTTGAAGGAGCTCAAACCTCACCTTTCATAAAGAAATAACACCCTTTAAACAAATCCTTCAGAGATATGGGTACAAGTCCTTGGACTGGACAAGCCCTTGAAGATGTTTGTAATATTTTGGACCTAGAGGATAGATTGGCACAGTATATCCTCATGTACAGACCTTCTAATGCTGCCAAAGGATATGCAGCAGCAATTTGGCTATTATGGGAGGCATGTAATAACAGTTACCTCCACTTAGCTACCTGCAAAGAAGAAAAAAAATCTCTCTCTGCAGGAAAAGCTAAACCCCCCCCAAAAAGGGAAAAGAAAACACAAATTCAATTTGGCTCCTATGAAACCTGTAATGAGGTGTTCCTCAAATTAACTAATTATAAAAATTCAAATATAAAACTGCAAAATGTAAAAGCCTCTGCTGCAAAAGCAAAAAGGTGGAAATGTCTGTCCCTCAGTACCCAGACACAGCTAGATTCCCTTAAGGATGGGTACTGAGAGTTAAAGTAGCACTCTCAAAGTTTTCAGGGATATGCTTAAGGAAAAGAACCAGGAGGTGTTGGGGTTTAGTGAACAAGGCCACCCTCCTTGCTAAACTGGTAATGGGACAAAGCCTGTGTCCATGGAAAAGGGCCATTCAGCAAGAAAAACAGGATCAGGCCCAAACAAGCAGGCAGGCAAAAAAATAAAAATAAAATAAAATAAATAAATTGAAGGCCTTGTGGTAGAACTAAAAAAAAAGCAGTAAGTACAGGCACTGAAAATCTAAATTCTTAAAACAATACTTACAAGAAGTAATATCTGAAGCAAGGCCAGTTTTCATTTTAAGAAATAAGAAAGTGTTTTAAGAAAGAAAAAAAAACACAAAAAAAGTTAACTCTACAGAGTATGGAAGGAAATTGAGCAGTTGTGAAAATGCTAAAATGTTATAGGAAAAGAATTCTTGGTTTCTTTGCAGCCATTCTGAAGGAAAAAGGGGCCCTTTTCCAAAAGAGTGTCTGTAAATAATCCAGGCAAATTTAACTAAAAAACTTCAAGAGGGTACTATTGGAAACTTAACTACCCCCAAATAAATAAAAGTGAATGTAATCTTTGTACAGGTATGTAAAAATAGTGTTAGACATATTCAGAGAATATATGCATGTATCTGTGTGTAAATATAGTGTAAATAGTAGGTAAGGTTTTTAAGATCCAGAACTCCTGTTTTGTAGGTTAGTAAACTGTTTTGTATGCTTAAAACAAATTGGTTTGGTTTGTTTTCAGTAAAGCCATTTCATACCAAGTTGTTTAATAAAAGTATAGGAAAACTCAGTGAGCATAAAAGAAATAGTTACACCCGATGCAAAAATTAATATGGCTAAATAACATTATAAACAAAGAATGCACATTTTCCTGTGACATGCAATGTATATTGTAGAAGGAGGTAAAAACTGGAAACAAATCAAAATCCTGTGAAGGCTCCAGAAGCCACAACAGGTTGTAATTTCCTTTTCAGGTTGCTGTGTGAGAAAGCAGAACTTAAAGTAAAAACTCAAAACTGTAAATCTCTGGCAAAAGTTATTGTGTCCCTTTTTAAGACAAAGCTACAAACAGCTTTTAATCTAAAAGCAAGCCAGAAAGTGTCTGTGGTGCAAATGCCCTAGCTGGCAGCACAAACAAACAAACAAAAAAAAATGTTTGCAGGTAAATAAATAGTTTGATTAGCAAACTACCTAAGACCAGAACAAAAAGGGGTCTGCATATGGAAAAATTTCAAGATGGTTTTAAACACACTGGTCTCAAAGCTAAGTTGTCTAAATAAAAGGCATGCTATCACAGGATACTTAAACACCTATTGGTAAGATCCACAGGGCTACTTGTTATTTAATGCTAATGTTCATAATTAACCCTGTAATATGTACATGATTTTCTTTTTTTTTAAAAAAGAAAAACCTTTAAAATGTTAAAATAATCATTGGAAACACATCTCACACTTAAAACCCTCCCAGCATTATAGTAATAATGCTTCTTGGCTACTCTCTATTCATAAACCTAACACAGCAGAAACTTACTAACTTAGTCTGCTGTATAAGAGGAAAACTAAAGTACACCTCCTAAATTTAATAATTACACAGTGGGGTAATTCACCCACAAGAAGGGGTAAAAACCATTGAAACCTGTTTTGCTACAAAACAAAAATATTTAACTATAGGAGTAATTGTAAGCAAAGAAACATGAAAACATATTTGTAAAAGAGAAAGTATGTAAATAATAATGCCACCCCCAAAGGGGTAGAAGTATATTCTTGTTTTGTCTTTCAGAAAATCAGGACAAGCTGGTACCAGCTAAATACCCTACAACACCATGGATGTATTGTTGCAACAAAGATTGTTTTATGTTTTGTGTTTGTCTCATGTCTGTCTGTCTAACTAGCTAGTATACTGTGTTAAAGATAATCTGCAGTAGGCAGGAAAGGTTCAATAAGCATTAAACATTTTAACTGCATTTAGAGAAACCCAGTGTGGATGGCTGTGGAGAGATCTCAGAGGGACTGAGGGTTGTTTCAGAAGAGGCAGAATCAGCCAGGGAATTGGAGCAGTCTGGCAACCAAGTAACTGGGTATGACCAGCTTGCTGGGAAGTCAGTGTATTTGGGACAGGAGTGTTCCCAGGGGAGGCACACCCAGCCAGGCCTTTTGTCTTTGAAAGAGGGAGCTTTGCATTTAAAACAACAGGGCAATGGGGCAAAACCTATGTGGCCAAGAAAGGCTGCAGATTTTTCAACCTAAAAACCCAAAATTGTCAGCGTACACTTGGGATGGATTTGTTCCTGCTACTTATGCTAACTTTCATGACCACTGTACTGCAGTTACTAAGAATGTAACAATGTTCAATGTGCAGGATTTTATACCAAAACCCTGGAAATGGTTAAGAAATGTACCCAAGGACACATTGTATGTTCAAAAGCCTTGTAACACTGGTATTTTACTGTTCATACTTGTAATTAGTGTTGGAGCTTCTCACCTGAGAAAAGGGAATTCCAAAATTGGTGTGTGATGTAAAAAGGGAAACTGAGGCACACCACCAATTTTGTTTTCAGGGCTAAATGCAAAGATGCCTACACTATGTGGGATGAGTGCACATACATTCATGCACTGTTAAGTGGGTTTCAGACTATTGCCCAAGCTGCCCTGAATAAAATCACTATTTTCTCTCGCTCTGGGCAAAGTCACCTAACCTGGATAAAAAGAATATTTGTTACATTATAATCACAAACACATGTTGCTTCACGATACCTTCTCTTAAACAGATTAAATAGAAAGTGACACTACGAGTATACCAGATATCGTAGTGTCAAAAGGGGGAGTATGTAGGGATAACATATTAATGTATTGAAAATGATTCCTCCAAATGGAAGTGACTCCCCTTAATTTGTTCCCCACAACTTAGTGTTTAGATTTATTATTAATTCTTCTTATTATTATTATTTGTTAAGATTGTTAAATGTTTAGATTTATTATTATTATTGTCCCTTTAGAATATAATATATTAGGTCATGTAACTTAGAACTGTTAAAAATATAATCCTAACTGTTAAGAATATAATCCTATGTAGCCAGAAACAGCCCCCCCCCCCCCCTCTGTGCTCCAGGGCATGCGCAAGCTTGTGCAAGGGGCTGCTTGAAATTGACATTGCAGAGATACATTGTAACAATGCATTGTCAAGCCACTAACTCTGCTATGGGAGCCAAGCCCTGTAATTGTCTAAGGGCATTGTTAACTTTACTCAGCACTCAGAGAATATTTTAAGCAATACCACCCAGAAACTTTCTGTAACTACAACTTTTATTATTATACAAAATACTGTATGAATGTATGAGAGAGTGCTTGGATGATGAATGAATGGCTCTGAGAGGTGCCAGCCTGAGAATACAGCACCAAAGGGCTGACGAAGGCGTCAGGTGCCAGTGCAACCAAAAGGTGTCAAGTGGAGAAACTGGAGGTCCACCCGATGAGATCACTGATGAGCACCTGGCAGCCACCCTGGAGACATCAGCATGATGCAGCAATTTCCATAGACTGGCATAGGAAGAAATTCCTATAAGAACTGGACTAAAAAACTATGGAATCAGAGTCCAAGGTTCTGCTGCCAGCCTACCAGGAGCTTCAGATGCGCATCTGATCAGGACTTCGCTCCCCACTACCATCACTTGTGTACAGAATACCTGGCCAGTATCCTGTCACAAGCAACTTCCAGGCTGGTAACTATACACAGAACTTGAATGAATGGATGTATGAATGAATGGTTTATATATATATATAAGTGTATAAGGGTTAAGTAGTGTTAGGAATAAGTAGTTAAACAACGTTGTTTGCTTCTATCTTTTCTTTATTTTTTATTATCTTTACAATAAATGTGGCTTTTTGCCTTATCCCCCTCATAAGATCCTGCTTGCTTTTATTTGGTACAACACTATCCCCCTAGTTCGATTTAGGAAGGCTAATGAGGGCAACTGAAATTGCAAATGAAGCGCGGGATTTAAATATCCTGTGCTTCATTAGCATGTTCGCGGCCGGTCGCCATTTTAGAAATTGACTAGCCAGAAATAACTGCTTGCTTCTACACGTGACTGAATTTAAGTCTTAAATTGAATTTGCTGGAATTCCTCCTGCAATGAGATTTACCAGCTAATTCAATTTAGGGCTTTAACTCGGAATCCTGTTTCACTGCTGCGTGTAGATGCGGGCAGTTGTTTCGGGCTAGTCAATTTCTAAAATGGCGACCGTCCGGGAACATGCTAATGAAGCACAGGATATTTAAGTCCCATGCTTCATTTGCAATTTTGTTCACCCTCATTAGCCTCCCTAGATGGAACTAGGGGGCTAGTATAGATATGCCCTACTATAATGTGAAATCACATAAGTGATTTCTGTTTCCTTTTTTTAAAAGATGGATAATCTTCTTATAATTTCCATGTTAATGTAAATTTGGCATAAATTCTCTCTCTTTCTCTCTCTGCATAAAAAATGGTATCTATCATGTATAATCAGTTAGCCTGTGTTCAAAGTCTGCAAGTTGTTTTCCATTAGGATGAGAAATTGATTATTGTTTCAGAATATATACAAAGTGTACAAAAGAATACTGCAGAAAAGGATGTAGGGATCATAGTGCACCACAAGCTAAGTACGAGTCAACAGTGGAACACTGTTGCAAAAAAAGCAAACATGATTCTCGGATGCATTAACGGGAGTGTTGTGAGCAAGACACAAGAAGTCATTCTTACGCTCTACTCTGCACTGATGAAGCCTCAACTGAAGTGCTGGGTCCAGTCTGGGCACCACATTTCAAGAGAGATGTGGAGAAATTGGAGAAGGTCCAGAGAAGAGCAACAAGAATGATTAAAGGTCTAGAAAATATGACCTACGAGGGAAGACTGAAAGAATTGAGCTTGTTTAGTTTAGAAAAGAGAAGTTGTTGAGAAGGAACATTTTTTTGAGAATGAGCACAAGTAAAAACAATAGTACAAATAACAATTTTAAAATGCAAGTGACTATATGGACGAAATCTGTTTGTTCTCAGTTCTTCTTGTTTTTTATAGATTGAAAATCAAAATCTGAATCATACATTGTCCCTGACATGGGACCCTGCAGAACATATATTGCTTGCTGGTAGCAAGGATTTTCATTGTCAATTAAAAGTATTGTGCCAAGTTTGTGAATTGTATACACTCTTTCATGTTTGACTGCCACATGAAAACCTCATCTTTTTTTTTTAAGCTGGAACATTCTCGTTTTTTCAAGGTTTATCATATTTTATTGTGACTATTTATATTTCCCTTCAAGATTTTTACACTAGTGGGCTCTAGCTATAGAGAGGATTTTCAAATAATGACACTTAAAAATTGTTGGAGCAAATGTTTTCAGCTATTCTAAAGTACAAAAAGGTAAACTGAGTTGAACATTATTTTAAAACAGTATTCAGAAAACCCCTACTCTATCTAGGAGATTTGCATGGAGGCTGATGGAGGCCTTTTTTTAGCACATCTGATTAAATATATCAAGTGTCATTATTATCTGATGCTGATTTTTTTGTGTGTGAAATATGTAGTGATATCAGTCTAATTTCGAATAGTGATGTGTTTGCATCACAAGAACCACTCCCAAAATTAATGTTACTAAGCACTGCAGTTGGCAGAAGTCATTGTCTAATTGGAAACTGAACACTCATTTCACACTTAAGAGCATCTTCTCCATGTCAGAGTTGAAGTATATTTTTGAAGAGGTCTATAAGCCCCTTGCAAATCTTGTGCCCTGTATTTTAGGATTTAAGTTTCCAGATGGTTAAATTCAGCATAATCAAATTCACTTTACAAAAACTTTAGCTGCAGGAATCTATTCATGTGAATTATTACATATTTACATTGCTGTACTTCATATCTCATGTACTTGTGGATTAAATTTCCATTGTTGGTCAGCCTTTAATCTTTGTCATGAATGCCAGGAGTTAAGCGCTAACTGATCCTAGAAGCAGCAGAGGAAGGAAAAATAAATTCATGATATCTTAGAAAAAAAAGCTAAGGAACACTATCTTAATCATTTCCACTAATACCCCTGAGTTGTCCTGTTCAGTCCTGATTCTGCATCAGGTTGTGCTCTCTTTGCCCTGCTCCCTCTGATTCTGGCAATTGAACCAGCTTTTGAAAGTGCTGTTTTCAGACTTTAATTACTTTAAATAACGGCTTTTGTCATTACACATGAAAAGTCTAATAACAGCATCATGTAAATTGGTGGAGTAGAAATAAAAGATTTGGTAGAAGTAAATCTTCAAGAGCATTAAATGAAACAAAGTTGCCTTGCACACAAAAGAAACATAAGAAAAACCCTTCTAACCTGGCAGCTTTATCCAGTCCCTAGCACTGTCTGGAGTAGTTGCTATTGTTGGGAAAGAGACTGGGAGGTGGCTGGAAAGTTCAAAGGGCAGTCCTTCACACTGGAATGCGGGGATCTCTGGATGCTGAGTGGACCAAAGACTGGAATGCTCTGCAGACACCCTTCCACTGAACACCTGTGTCAGGGCAGCGGGAAGGGAAGGGGCTTTGTTCATGAACATGTATTAAAAAAAAAAAGTTAACAGACATATATGCATAGGGGAACTAGAACAATTTGTACAATGGGGAGAGCCATTGTATCAACTGTATACCCTGTGTATGGACACCACTTCAAGCCAGGGTGTACTGCTGCACCCCAGGACACTTAATTCCAGCTCCTATGTACGTGCATTATATTTTGCCACACTTACTTTCTGAAAGAACTGATGAGACCACATCAGTAGCAAAAAGAGCCAGTGTAAATGATGACAGCTTGTCCTCTTTGAAGAATGTAATTGCACTAGCATCTCACTGGTGAGTATCACAATCCACTACAATTTTTCAAGTCAAGCAACAAAATGCACATATTACATGAGAATAGAGTGGGATAAATAGTTACATGTATCGCTCTAGTTTATATCTTGAGAACGTGCACTTTGTTCAAATTTTGTCTTTATTCAGGAATAGCTAGACTAACTTACAACCCCATTCACTTGAATGCTGTGTAGTCAGACCAATATCTTATACTTTCACATATTTAAAACTATATTCAACTCATTATTCCTTTTATGGATGGAAATGGGAAAGCTGTTATTTAACTCAGCAGACTTTAAATCTCATAAGTTTGACTATGAAGGATATAACCTTTCTTTTTCAATAAAATGTATTCATATTCTAGTGACACGTTAAAAAGAGCACTCGTATATTTCACAGTTTCTCTACATATTTTGCAACTGAAAGCCGGAATAGACTGATTTAATAATTAATTGAATATATATCACCATAGAGGATCTAAGGTATAACAGCAGAGAGGGCCGTCCTGTAGCTCCCTTTGACTGGAAACTGCGAACCGGAGCCAATTGGAGTGGAAAGGCTTCATGGCTGTGGAGCCTTTGCCAAAGAATGAGATTAGTTTGAGTATTGCCTAGATGTGTCTAAATTTTAGATGTGTGCTCTAACCCATGAGATACTGGTTGTAAGGTCACCACCAGCTCACCAGCTCCTATGCCTCTATTTTGTGCAAGGTATGATCCAGTAGTCTTGCTCAGAGACTGTCTTTGAGCAAATCTACAAGACTGGGTCCCACAGGTGGAGGAATGCCTAGTGTTTGAATTCTTCTGGAGCTTATGGTGAGTTAGGTGCTGAGTTTTTCAGCAGAGTCAAGATGAAAGTAGCTTTTTGCATGTTCACCAGAAGGAGTTCAATCACCTAGCGACTCTGACTAGTGGAAATTTAGATACCTAGGAAATGTAGGTACCTATAGGGTCAGGTGACAAGTAAGCCAGAGGTTCTGAGGATGTAAATTTTGGACTTAGACTCTTGATTGTCACATTAGGCATCTAAGTACCCCTTGTAAAGCCCACTTGTGTATATATATAATTCACTTCTACATTTGGGACTTAAAATCCTAAGGAGAGGTGGATGAAATGTTTAGGTCAAGTGAAACATTTCACAAGTCTCAGAGGAGTAGCAAAAACAACAAGGAGTCCCGTGGCACCTTAAAGACTAACAGAATTATTTGAGCATAAGCTTTCCTGGGTAAAAACCATTTTATCCATCAATTTGTATCAATTTCAGGGTTTGGATTGAAGGTTTTTAAAAAGGAGGGAAATCACTGGCAATACATTTCATTGGCCCAAAAAAACATTTTAGCATTATCAGAACAAAATTATTTTGAATTCTTGAGGCTAAATTCATAAGGGGATTGGGCACTAGTCAGAAAATGGGCGAGAAAGTGGTGGGAGCGGTGCCCTACTTCTACCGAATATTCTAGTGGTTATAACTCTCCTGGTCTGTGGAAGACCAAGGTTCAAAACCCCACTTTGAAGGAAGGACTGGAACCTACATGTTGCACCCCCCCCCCCACTAATGCCCATTCGAGAATTTTTTACAAAGTAGAACTGCTTCATCAAAACAGACTGACACACCTCCCATCTATGAATAGCTAATAAACTGGTGGTTATGGTTATCTACCCAATTCTACCTCTGAATCATTTCAGCATTTTTGAAAATATTGCCAGAAATCTAATAGTTCTTACAAAAAAGAAATGAAAAATTTGAACACAGTGTAAGTGGATGCACTGATGTTGCAAAGTCTTAAGAATGTCTCTGAGAGAGACGAACCATCTCTATTCAGCACAATGTGATATTAACTCTGAAGCCAACCAATGATATAAATATCAGCATTAACTATTAAAAGAAGAAGATTGATCATATTATGAAGGTTTGCTTTATCTATTGAAAGTGGCGATTCCTTTTGGCATAATTAGTAAGAACTTAATACTGTGAATACAGAATGTGAAATTAATACTATTTCCCCCTCCGACATTATACCCCTGCAAACCTCTGAATGATTTCAGTGGGAATTTTGCTTAAGTAAAAATTGCCAGATAAAGCCATTTTTTCACTGATTCGCTGAGGAACAAATTGAAACATAGTATAAAGGCCAAATTCTGTAGTGAAGTAAATGCTGATATATGTTATAAGGGAGAAGATGATCTGAAAACCACTGTAAGTAGGAAAATAGTGTAATTTGGACCAGTTTATATGCAATGGATACACAAATAAGTGTAACTTACACACACAGAATGTATGGAAATCAGGAAATACAGTTAATCAGATGAAAAAAGCAGCTTCTCAGTAGACTGATACTTTATCTTACAATCCCATTAGTGTGTTTTCCTTATCTTTCCCATGTCAGTTATCAGTTTTGCATATCTTCTGAATATCAGTTTGGCATAGGTTGCAGTACATACAATGCATTACTGACCGGAAAATTTAGATCACTACAGAATTTAGTCCTGTGAGTCAGGCTCTAAGCTGCTGAAACACAGTTTAACCTTAAACGAAATCCCTGCAAGTTCTTCAGCATCTCAGATAATACTGAATCCTTAGTTCCCCTGACATCCTCTCTCGCCTTTTGAACTGAGTTGGGAGAAGGATTTGTGTTTTTTCTCTTTAAAAAAAAAAGTTCTTTATAATTTTAGGAGGTTCATCAGGAAAACAAAAATACAGCGGTGCTTGATATTGTATAGAAAATATAAAGTGAAATCTATAGCATGGCTACATTTGAATGCTCTACCTGCAGAATAGTGATAGAAATGTAGCCATGTTAGGCTAGTGTAAACAGGACTATGTAGCACTTTAAAGACTAACAAGATGATTTATTAGGTGATGAGCTTTCGTGGGCCAGACCCACTTCCTCAGATCAAATAGTGGAAGAAAATTGTCACAACCATATATACCAAAGGATACAATTTAAAAAATGAACACATATGAAAAGGACAAATCAAATTTCAGAACAGAAGGCGGATGGCGGGGGAGGTAAATGTCTGTGAGCTAATGATATTTAGAGGTGATAATTGGGGAAGCTAGCTTTGTAATGGGTAAGATAATTAATGTCTTTGTTTAAACTTAGGCGTAAAGTGTCGAATTTAAGCATGAATGACAGTTCAGAGGATTTTCTTTCAAGTGTGGTCTTAAAAGGTCTTTTAAGCAGGATGCAGGAAATCAAGTCGTTGAGACAATGTCCTTTCTGGTTGAAATAGCAAGAAACTGTTTTGTATCAATGACAGTGGCAATGTAGACATACCCCCAGGCTCTTCAGTCAAACTCTTGCCCTATTCAAATCTATGGTAAATTCTACATTTTTAGGAAATAATGTATTTTGAGAAATGTTGAACCAAAGAAAAAGGTGCTAATGCTCAAGAAAGAAGAGAGCCCAACGCTTCAGAAGAACCGCTGAGCTGAAGCCATTACATATGCTGCTAACTCCCTAGCAAGAGATGCTAGTTTTGTGGCAGGTGGCTTTGTTGGCGCAATTGCTATAGCCAATCCAACTGCAGCTGCTGCCTTTGCTGGAGAGATGGAAACCATTGCTTAGCAGCAGGTGATGGGGAGTGCATGAGTTATGGGATCAGTGCCACTTCAAGGGTCTTTGGAGAATAGGTTCCTGCTGTTTGAGAAGAATCTGAAGCCAGGCAGAAAATGAATCAGGGTTTTCCCTACCCTGTATCTTTGTTAAGTGATAACTGCATGCTGAGACATGATATGGAACTATGTCTCGAAACATTTAGATTTCATTCATCTTTTTGTGTATCTCTGTTCCATCTGCACAGTTTTCTGTGAAAGAGGAGCATATGGCCATTTCTTCTTTCATTTTATACTAGGTCCAGACTTTATTCATTAGATTTTTTTAAATTCCTCCATAAACACAGAATATATGCAATCATAGACGTAGGTGCTGTAGTCAGTAGCGTTTGATGCCAAAAGCAAACAAATCACTCTTTGGAGATCAAGGTGTTCAATTCAAGGTATTTCTGACCTCCAAATAGAACTTCTAAATTTTACCTGTGCCATCAAGGCTGAATGTATCCCATTCTACCTACTAAATGATCCCTGAACAACACAAAGAGAAATACCTGTTAAATGTTAGGGTCAAATTCTGCTTTTCCAGAGAGAGCAGAGATGATACTTGGCAAGTCTTCTCCTTCAGCAAACCTGCCTGCCTTGCCAAGATTCATCAGGGAGGGATGAGGGGATTGAATGCTGGTGCACTTTGCTGCATCTCTGAACAGTAGTGGTAGGCTCCCATAGGTTGCGGTGCTTAGTGCACAAAGCTGCATACTAGTTAGACAGTTCTGCAGTCTCTGGGAAATGAACACAGCCATTAAATCCCAGATCCCATTCCCTTGGTGATATGAAACTTGGATCAAACAAAGCACCTGAGATTGTTACTCTTTGTACAAGTGCTGATGACCTTTGCTGGGTTGGGACTATGGTGTGCTAGCTGGAACGTTAGCACATCTGTTCTCTCAATATTCAGGCTTATGGAGAGACCCAGATATGTGATTTTAGGCATGAGCAGTCCGCGAAGCTGCTACAAACTCCCCAGCCTATGGCCCTGCCTATGCTCCACACCAGGTCCCATCCCCAGTCAGCCCAGGCCCCATCCCCTCACCACTATCACCTGTTCTAATCCCTCTCTGCTTATCCCCTTCCAGCCAAATCCCTGAGCCAAGAGTCACAAATGACACTTAAAAAACAAAACAACAACCCTCTTTTCTACAATTTCTTTCTAAAGAAAATGGGGGCATGTTTTCCACTGCATGCCAGATTGTGAAGACTGGACATACAGGAGGCACCTCATTAAAAGCACTAATTATGGGAATTAAAAAATGTCAGTCACAGATTTTTTGATATACCCCAAAATTTGTCAGGGTATGTCTACACTACCCCGCTAGTTCGAACTAGCGGGGTAATGTAGGCATACCGCAATTGCAAATGAAGCCCGGGATTTGAATTTCCCGGGCTTCATTTGCATAAGCGGGCGCCGCCATTTTTAAATCCCCACTCGTTCGAACCCCGTGCCGCGTGTAGCCGCGCGGCACGGGGTTCGAACGAGCGGGGATTTAAAAATGGCGGCGCCCCGCTTATGCAAATGAAGCCCGGGAAATTCAAATCCCGGGCTTCATTTGCAATTGCGGTATGCCTACATTACCCCGCTAGTTCGAACTAGCGGGGTAGTGTAGACATACCCTCAGAGATTTATTTGTGAAAATTTTAAGTCATCTGTCCTGCTGAATACAACATTCAATACAATGGAATATATAATGCATCTCTTCTCTTTTTACAGTAAAGAGAAGAGTTGCTTTAATCAGTATTTCTAAACTGATTTTGTATTAATATATTTCTTAATCAGTATTTCTCAACTTATTTTTATATTTTAAATGTACTCTTAAGCCTTCATAAAGTATTCCATTCCAGATGAATACATATTTATCACATTGACACGAAGACAATGTTTTAAATTAATCAGTCAGAGTGGTTTAGTGTGTTCATAACAAAATTCATTGCATTTAGAGAAAGGAAATACTAATTTATTTTGTGTGATCCATAACATAAGACACGTTTATGACATTTCACCATGTGTGCATGTTAAAAATATGTTTCCAAAGATTTTAGGTGTTACTAAGGTACTGATTTTGGAGGGGGGTTCTCTTCATCTTCTAATTCATTGAGTAGTCAGAAGTAAAGAAAGGGAAATTCATTGGTCCAGCTATCTGGAAGAAAAGGGATGTTTTCACGAAGACTCACTTTAATAGGAGAGTAAAAGGAGAAAGATTACATCATTGGTGGACAAAAAGGACAGGAAGACCTTTGAAGCACGTTTTTGTACTATAGAAATTAAAATTAAATGTTTGGCTGGCTGGGCGGGCAATCCTGGCCTGAGGATCCAGGTCACCTACAGAATTCTGATATATATATATATATATATATATATATATATATATATATATATATATATATATAGCATTACGAGAGCAAAACCCACTTCTTCAGATGAGATTGAATGGAGAAAAACAAGGGGGAACCTCAGAATCTATACCAGAAAAAGAAGGGAAATTGAAAAGAAAATGCTAATGAGGCTAATTGATTGGGCTGGTAGTGTTCCACTCAGCCTCATTAGCACTGACATGACAATTGACAGGTATAAAGCTCATGATACACTGTGTGTGTGTGTGTGTGTGTGTATGTATATGTATGTATATATATGTGTGTGTATATATGTATATATTTGTTAATCTCTAAGGTGTGAGAGGACTAATTGTTTTTAAAGTTATGGACTAACATGGCTACTCGTCTACTCCTCTGAGACTAATAAAATATTAATCATTTTAGCTGAGCACATTTTCTAATCTAATCACAGTTACAGAGGGAGAAAAACATTTCCCACTGGAACTTTTTCATAGTCATGAGTCGGGGTTTAAAGTTTTAACCTTTTTGTCACATCATTCAAAACAGGAATAGAAGTCTTTCCCTGGAGGCAAAACTGCCATTTCATTAAGGTTTGTGTATTTGTCTAGTGAAATAACCAATTCCTGTGGGTGACAACATGGTGGCATCTGCCCAACAAACCAATTCACATTCTTTTCATGTTATGATTTTTGCTGAGAACAAGATTTATTTACTGAAGTAGCAGGAATGGAAAAATGGAATGATAATACTTTCAGTTAAGTTTAATATTTGCAATCATAGGATAGTGATTAATTAAAAATTTACCAGAGCTACTCTGAACTATGTACCATCCATAACATATTATATTTAAAACACAATTGTATAGTAAGTAGATGTTTCTTTTTAATGTAAAAGCTCAACAGCTGAAATGATACACAATAAATATGTTTGATCAATATGAATATTGTTGCCTTGGGATTCCCCTAGTCTTTCTACTGTGATCACGTCAACATGTATAACGATATGCAGGGAACTAGTGAAGCGTGTTAGAGTTGCATTTGTAATGAATGTGATATATAGTGTTTTTTCCCCAAAAGAGCAGTAAAATACACAGAAAAATATCTTAATAATATTGTGGGTGTGTTAGCCACACCTATCAGCTATAACTAGTCATCAGTATATGCAGAAATACTCTATTTTCAGTGCCTGTGGCTATACAAGTAAAATGAAATAGCACACTCATATCAAAGTATATTATTTTAAAGCTGTTTGTTAGGAATACTGCATTCTGTCTCCTCTCCCCACCAGAATCCATTATATATAAGAGTATTCATATACATCTTTCTAGTCTCCTAGCACTATAGGTATATTGAGACTAGGGGAGGGGGAAGAACATAAAACAACAAGAAAAAAGAAAGAGAACTATAAAAGGAAAACAAGTCTTTTAGACTATTTAGCATTCATACTATTTATTGCCATAGTTTGTTACAGTAGCTGTCTCAGAGTTCTTGAATTAGTTAAATGGGTCTTGAAAGTTGGTTATTGCATTTTAATGGGTTTATACCTTTTTTTACCACCACATTTCTGCTGAATAATAGCACTGGCTGCAAGATGTACGCACATCAGGATGAAATAATCAGATTCACAAATAAATGTTGACATTCTCCAGAGGATTTGAGGAAATGTCATACAGCACTACAAAAGCACGGGTGCAGAAAGGGCCAAATGGTACAGTAAATGCAAAAGTAGAAAGCATTTCCAGCCAGAGCTAAGAGGATTAAATAAAAAATGTTAAAGAACTTTGAAAATCTGAGATTACAGAATTATTGGACTCTCAGAGATAACATGGTATCTGACTGGAAGCCTAAAAATACTGCGTACTGCCTGAACCACACAGAGCAGAAAATAGGTTTTACATTCTTTCTCATTCTAAGTTGCTTGAAGTGTTTGGGTTTACAGTATATACTGTAAAATTAAACTAGTTGTGTGAAGGCAACCTATATTGATTATTTCTATGTATGTATGTGTGTATGACAGAGAGAGACTTTTAAAGAGGGATGTATGAATTATATAATGCCTTGAATTATAAGGAGAAAAAGCTGCCCTTACCTTAGATAGTGGCGTGGTAAAGTTGCTAGTGTGAAACATTAGAACTGGTTTGCCACTCCAGGGTGGAATGCATCCAGAACACACTAAAACTAATGGCATTTGAAACAGGCCCTTCAAGTCAATGAAAAACTTAAAAAACAACAAATAGATTAGTAGAACCTTAAAAACTAACATAACATGTAGATAGTATCATAAGCTTTCATGGGCACATCCCTATTAAATCTATTAAAATCAATGGAGCTTCAGGGGATAGCAGAGGTAGTCTGTTAGGGTATGTCTACACTAGCCCCCTAGTTTGAAATAGGGTGGCTAATGTAAGCATTCGAAGTTGTAAATGAAGCCTGGGATTTAAATATCCCGGGCTTTATTTGCATATTCCCATCTGGTTGCCATTTTTAAATTCCACTAGTCCGAAGTAACTGCCAGCGGCTACACGTGGCAGTGAAACAGTAATTCGAACTAAGTCCTTAGTTCAAATTAACTGTTACATCTCATTCCTCCTGCAAGGAGGTTTAACAGGTAGTTCGATTTAGGGCTTTAATTCGAAATACTGGGTCCCTCCCGCGTGGGCAGTTAGTCCGGACTTGTATATTTCAAAAATGGTGACCAGCCGGGAAGATGCAAATCAAGCACAAGATATTTAAATCCCAGGCTAGATCTGCAACTTCGAATGCCTACATTAGCCTTCCTAGTTAGAACTAGTTTTGAATGCCTACATTAGCCTTCCTAGTGTAGACATACCCTTACAGAAAAAAACAACAAATGGTTTGGTAGCACTCATGATACCATCTACATATTTGGTTAGTCTATTAAGTGCTACAGACCATTTGCTATTAAAATCAATGATATTCTGTACATGGACTTTCCCCTAAAAGTGTGTTTGTATATATTTGTGTATATGAAGGTATAATATATACATATCTGAATTATTTTTGTCTTCTAATACTCTAGTCATCTGAAGAAGTGGATTGTGCCCACGAAAGCTCATGATACAATCTACATATTTTGGTAATCTTTAAAGTGCTACTAGACTATTTGTTGTTTTTTAAGTTTTTCCTGTTACAGACTAACTTGGCTACCCCTCTGAAGCTTTGGTGCATTTTTGTACAGGATAAGAAATTAATATTGATCATTTGTATGGGGATTTAGGGAGCTAGAAAAGAGCTAGCATTTGTTTCCTGGTGGTGGTTTGTTGGACTTGATGCTTTGATGTATCTTCTGTTACAGAACTTGGGTGAGATTTCTATCCCCTTCTGACCCCTTTAAGGCTATGTAAAAGGGCTGGAGTTTTATAAATCCCCTTTAATTGGATTGATGTGCATGCAATACAGATATAGTCATAAGCTTCTTCTTAAAGACCCCCATGCTAGCTTTAGTGCAGGAAATTTGCTGGGACAAGTTAAGGATGAAATGACAGCATTTTAAGCCACGCTATGCCCCACTGTGAGAGACTGAGGTTGGTTCCCAACCTTTTTATACTGTGGACCAGCAAACTTATTAAAAAATGTTGGTGGACTGGTATAGAAACATTTGAATATTCATTATGGTAATTTACTTGCATATTTGCATATTCATGGTGGTAATTAATTTTAAGCGGTCGCATGTTATTTTGCATCTGTAAGCACACAAGAAGGTTTGGGGTAGGGAGCAGAAGTGGTGCAGAGGATTTGGGGAGGGAGGTGCTGGGGTGCCAGAGGCAGGCTCTGGCTGAGAAACCTTACCTGAGTAGCTCCCAGCCAGCAGCTCAGCAGGTTCCTTAACCAGGGTCCATGCCTTCCATGCCCCTGTACTGCTCACTGCAGCTATAGGGGTCATGGTTGCCCTTGCAAAGGGGCCTGATAGGAGAGAGGCACTTCTCATGCTGCCTGTCCTGCAAACAAGCAGCTTTTCTCGGAGCACTGAGCAGTTTTGGAGTAGTGGCTGCTGAGGAGCGGGGACTCAAGATGGGAGGGCTGAAATCCCATCCCTGCTGCACCCCCCACGGTACTTCTGCAAGGCCCAGATTCCCTGGGAATCCAACAAAGGCCTGTGAGGCTCTGGGTGCCCAAGAAGCTCCCTGCTGATGCAGATGAGCCCCGGCACAGACCCAAGGAGAAGAAGCTCTTTCCCAGTGCCCTGGCCCAATGATGTGCTCCACTTTGCAGCTTGGAAAGGTGGAGCACCTCGAGCGGGACCCTGAGCCCTGTGGGGCCATGGCCACAGTGCACAGGGCAGTACTGTTGCATAAGGTAGGCAGACCGTGGGCATGAAGGAGGAAACCACCTGGCAGTGCCAGCGGGAATAAGAGAACAGGTGATGCTTGGCCCCAGCTGCTGCAGCAGCTGCCCTCCACACGCAGCACTTAGCCCTGGCTGAGCACCACAGCCGCACATCATGTGGCCCCAGCTCCAGACGTAGCATATGGTAGTGTGCCATGGCCTGGCAAGAAGCGGTGCATGGTCTGCAGACCGACAGTTGGAAACCACTGGCTTAGATGGGCCCTCTGGGCTAGATGATGGTGAAGCCTTTCTAGCCCCCAGATCATCCCAAGGTTGAGAGATTTCAAAGAATTCTTACTGCCAGTTGGGTCCTAACCTTTCCCTAGGCTGTGATCCCTGCACTGCACTTCCAAGAAGCTTGGCACATAAGCACACCTTTGATATATAGCACTAGGAGTTTGTTATGTATGCTTCTAATGCAGATGATTTTTTATTTAGATATATTTTATTCTAAAACCTTCAATGAAAAATGTCTATTCATATTAAAATAAATCTATATTGACATGTTTATTGGAATGATATAAGGATTTGTTTTAAAGTCTGAAAGGAATAGCTGAAAGGAATAGCTTCTCTAATTTAGGGTATGTCTACACTACCCCACTAGTTCGAACTAGCGGGGTAATGTAGGCATACCGCAATTGCAAATGAAGCCCGGGATTTGAATTTCCCGGGCTTCATTTACATAAGCTGGGCGCCGCCATTTTTAAATCCCCGCTCGTTCGAACCCTCGTGGAATGAGGAGTAATGGTAGTTCGAACTAGGAAGCCTAGTTCGAACTACCTAGTTCGTGCCGTGTGTAGCCGCGCGGCACGGGGTTCGAACGAGCAGGGATTTAAAAATGGCAGCGCCCCGCTTATGCAAATGAAGCCCGGGAAATTCAAATCTTGGGCTTCATTTGCAATTGCGGTATGCCTACATTACCCTCCTATTTCGAAATAGGAGGGTAGTGTAGACATACCCTAAGCCATCAAAGCTTTTGAGAAATGACCACTTAATTAGACACCTCCGGGATCCCATTGCTCACGTGTGTGACTGTACTAAGTCATGTGCATTTTGCTACATTTGTGATACAACAAATAAGGTGAACTATAAAAAAATCCTTTTTATCTGGAAATGTAATGCAAGTGACTGACAGTATATGAAGGATAAGTAGTGAGAAGTAGTTAGAGAGGGAAAAACAAAGAGCACTGAAAAGCCAGCCCATAAACTTTTAAACAGGTTTTAATAAAACATCATGCTTGCTTTTCACTGCATCCATCATCTTAAAACTGTTAAACCTCTGTGGGCAGCTTACCATTTGTCTAAAGGATCATCTTGGACTGAGGAGTATCACATGATGTGTGCAATGAATCATCAATGTTGGCATTCCATTGCCAAGGAAAATATTCTTTTTTATGTTAAAAAAAAAAGTATGGAGTTTGGATACATTATTAACTGTACGTGAGAAGCTTTTGAGCAGCAGAAAGAGGAGGTAGCCTAGCAAGAACAACTTTGGTCACAAACCTAGAAGTGAGAACAGAACTGAATTGTGAAATCAATAACCATAATGATGTTGGAGTGATGTAAATGGTGCATGGCCATTTGGTGGCCCTTGCTGCAGGGTGGGTTTGGACACAGTGGCAATGGGTCTCTGTCCCCTTTCCCCCATGCATTGGTTTGCGGGCATACCCTCAGCCCACCTTCACCTAACAATCTCTCCTCATGTTCATGCAGATGGGACCTTTGTGGAACCTAGTTCTTCCATAAGCAGGGAGTCCAGAGTCCTTTATGTAGCCTTTCTACAATCTTCTGCCTATGTAGTAGTACTACTGGTTTGAATCTTCTCAAGCATGGTGTAATAGGGAGGACACTTTAAAGTGGAAGGAAAAGGCACAAGGGAAGTTTAAAAACACTAAGGCTGTGTCTAGACTGGCATGATTTTGTGCAAATACTTTTAACGGAAAAGTTTTTCCGTTAAAAGTATTTGCGCAAGAGAGCATCTATACTGGCATGTGCCTTTGCGCAAAAGCAAATCTTTTGCTCAAGAGCATCTGTGCCAGGGTAGACGCTCTCTTGCGCAAGAAAGCTCCGATGGCCATTTTAGCCATCGGGCTTTCTTGTGCAAGAAATTGATGTTACCTGTCTACACTGGCCTCTTGCACAAGAACACTTGTGCAAGAGGACTTATCCCCGAGCGGGAGCGTCAGAGTATTTGCGCAAGAAGCACTGATTTCATGCAGTAGAATATCAGTGTTCTTGTGCAAATACTCATGGCCAGTGTAGACAGTCGGCAAGATTTTGCGCAAAATCTTGCCAATGTAGACACAACCCATGTGAGGGAGAGACCATCTAGAAATAGAAAATCTGATTAGCAATATAAACCAATATTTTAGCACTTTGCACCTCTCTTGTTTGGCACCTTCGGGATCTAACTAGCCCCAGATGAGGGAATTTGCTGGACAATGGAAGGTCCCCTGACACCAGCCCCTTAGCCCAGTGCACATCCCTGCTGCTGGCTCCTTCAGCCTGGCTGGGCTATCTGCAGGCCAGCCATGGTTTTGCTGCTGGCTGGCCAGGCAACTACAGCCCCGTTGCCAAATGGCACATTGCCTGATTGGGCTGTCGCAGCCCCAACCCCACAGCCAGGTGGTACGTGACCCTGGCCACACTGATTCTGCCAGGCTGCCATCACTGGCTTCCCCTCCCAGGCTGTTGCAGCCACAGTCCCAGCCCCACTACCAGGCAGCAGGCAGCTTCAATCACACTGCCACTGCTACCACCACTGCCACTTGGGCTGTTGCAACCCTGCTGCCTCCTAGACTGATGAGGCCCAGCTAGGCTTCCCCTCTTGGGCTGCTGGGATTCTGGCCCCACTGCTGGTTGGCAGACAGCCCCGATCGTGCTCCGCCCAGGCTGCTGCAGACTTGCAGGACTGCATTGGGGCTCCCAGCAGCTGCCTTCTTGCCTCGGGGTTCTCTCATCCAGGAATACCCGTGGTCATGCCGGACCATGGATGTTGCTAAAAGAGAGAATCCTGGATTTGGGAGGCGCAACCTGTATCCACTGAGCCCATTCTGTAAACCATGGGATTCCTTATGGACAGACAATTGTAGGAGATACTACTTAAAAAAAGTTCACATAGTACAAACTACTGAGCAGAAAAATGAGTTGGCTGATGATTGTTCTTGACCTAAATATTCAGGAGAACATGGGAATTGTTAGAATAAGATTTTTAAAACCCAAGTAAAACATCCTCTTGTGTCACAGTTGTGGTTTATAAAATAATATTGAAGGAATAGTAATAGTAATTACTATTAATATTGACGGGAATGCAATATTGAAGGGCTAGTATTGAAGAAAAGTAAATTGAGAATGAGAATAAATTTAGGACATTATTCTCATCCACCTCTCAGAACTTTAAAGATGGAAAATGTTAGACTTCTAGTCCATTCCCTGTTAATGCAGAACTATTTGAGATATTTTCTACTTCTTAGACTGGTGTAGTTTTTTATAAAGTAAAATGATAGGACATCGCCACTTGATTTTGGAGATGGGACATAATCACTCTGTCTCATCCATTGTGCTGCCACATGCTTGGAACACTCTGTTCTTTTTCAGAACTCCCTCTGCCTTCTCCTTCAAGAACACCCTTCAAGCCAGTTTACCAGAACTGCAACTTGCTTTTGGATTGTGACAATGACTGCAGAGAACATGGAGACATTTCATTTGTGCACAGATCATAAATAGGTGTTTGAGCGCCTAGGATGAGCAAGCATAATTGAGCCCCCCTCCCCCCCAAGATGAGTAGAGATATTCAAAATCCTCAGATTTCTACCTTCTAGAAACCTCTCAGCACAGAGGTTTTTGCTGTGGGTCAACCCCCTAGAGAGGTGTGTCCCACAGTATAAAAACTGTTGCTTTCAGTCAGGAGCTGGCAAATTAAAAGCTGATGGGAGCTGCTTGGGCCTCTGGCTCTCTGACCTGTAGGGCACTGGTTGGCTCCCTGTTCTGCTTCCTGAACTGGACCACCTCTGCACTGCTGGGCACTCCCTAGTCTGGGAGGGCAGCACAGTTCTGAGCTGAGCTCCCTTCTACCCTGAAGGATCCTGATGACTGCCAGTGATACCCCCTGAAACCAACCAGTACCCACAGAACTTGGCGGCCATAAGAACATAAGAATGGCCATATTGGGTTAGACCAAAGGTACATCTAGCCCAATATCCTTTCTGCCAACTGTGGCCAATGCCAGATGCCCCAGAGGCAGGGAACAGAACAGGTAATCATCAAGCAATCCCTCTCCTGTCATCCATTTCCAGCCCCTGGCAAAAAGAGGCTATGGATACCATTCCTACCCATCCTGTCTAATAAGTATTGATGGAAATAATCTCCATTAATTTATCTAGTTCTTTTTTGAATCCTGTTAAAGTCCTGGCCTTCTCAACATCCTCTGGCAGGATGTTCCCAGGGCTGACTGTGCACCACGTGAAGAAATACTTCCTTTTGTTTTTTTTAATCCTGCTGCCTATTCATTTTATTTGGTGACCCCTAGTTTTCATATTGTGGAAATAAGTAAATAACTTTTCCTTATTCATTTTTTTCACACCAGTCATGATTTTATAGACCTCTGTCATATCCTCCCTTAGTCTCCTCTTTTCTTAGCTGAAAAGTCCCAGTCTTTTTAATCTCTCTTCATATGGGACCTGTTCCAAACCCTCATCATTTTTGTTGCCTTTTTTTCTGGACCTTTTCCCCAATATATCTTTTATGAGATGAGATATTCACTAAGACACTTGCCACTGTCCAGGCACTTCTGGTTCCTCACAGCCACAAGGAATTCTGTGTGAGTATTTGCAGTTTGTTGGGGTCTTAAGAGGGTTTTTTTTGGAGGGGGGGGGTAGGGGATTGAATTTGTATTGTGGTGCCTTGAGGTTTGGTTTAGGTCCTTTTTATATTTTTATAAATGAAAATAAATAACTGGACAGTGCTTTGTCCCAAACTGAAAGCCTTTTTTGATGATTTACACACTTTTGGATTCATTATACAGTACAAGGCTGGTGTGTATCCTCATGAAGCATTTACCTGCATTTTGGCATAAGGCTTTGCTAAAACATAAATCACTGGCAAAGTGCCCTTGGAAAATGTTGAACTACTTATAATGATGTAATAAGAAGTTAGTTTAAGATGGATGTTCTGATAGAGGAAATATATTCAAAGCCCCGGCTTGGCTGGCACCTAATATCTTGCTTAGTTTGCCCAGAGGCTTCTCTGATGAATGTATGAATATACCTCTCTTAATCTGGAAGTGAATATTGAGCTAGTGAAATACAGAGGATTGACAGTGCTGGAAACTGAAGACTCCTATCAAAAAAAGCACGTATTCTATTGATCACTGCTGGGGGAGCTTTGTCAGAATACTTTGCTACCAAGCCTCAGCTCATTATGGGAGAGAAATTCTCTGCGTCCACGTAAGAAGGGAGATGGAGTGTGAACGAGAGCAGAACTTGGCCTTATGTGTATTTTTGAAGGACTATATATTTCGAAATTTTACAGAATTTTCTGCAAAATTATAAAGTGGCTTATACTTGTGCTACATACTAACAGTATAAAACAATGACATTTTACTACATTAGGCTGTATAATGCTAATTAATATTATCACTGGTTTTGATTACAACTCCTGGGAAATGTTTCATTATTCAGTATAATATATTTATAAAGAAGGCGGTAAGTTGCCTGTACCTGATAGAGTTTGGGGAGTGAAGATATCATTTTACTCCTCAGGAAGATTTCCAGAAATCAGAGAGTAAACATGGGGGAAATGACAGCCTCTTATCATTATGAAGGTGGTAAGAGGAGTATACTTCAGGGACAAGCTTATTGTAGAAAAGAAACCTCACCCACGCAAATAAGTGTTGCTACATATCACAGAAAATTATCAGAGAGTTGCTGCAGAGAAAGAAATGGCCATACGCTGAAATGCTTCACACACAAGTAGAGTTGGTGTAATTTGCCTTTTATAGGATATGTTCTAAAATGAAATATGTAAACAATTTTTAGAGTGTAATGTTCAGACAAGGAAGGGAGAAAACAAAAGCTGAATAAGTAATTTGTATAAGGCACTGGGTACTGACTGCAGACTGAGACTCAACTTATATTCTTAGATAAATATTTTAAATTACTTCCAGCACTAGCCTTTTTTCCTTGCTACTGGAAGTTATTACCACTTTTGAATTTCTTTTCAAGTTGTAAATATTACAAAAGTTACTACATTTGATTTTTTTTATTAAATCACAGTAGGCTCCATTCTATGGCACTAGGATAAATCTTTAAAATATTGAAAACTAGAAGCAATATTACTTAGACAGGAAACAGAAGAGGAGTCTGCACTGACTTTGGTTAATGATGTTCCTGCCATGAAGTAGTGGGTGAGCAGCATAAGCTCTTAATGGCATTAGCTGTGCTGGCCCAACATTGATTGTATCTTTAAATATATTCTAGTACAAAAACAAGTTGCTGGGCTTCATTGTTGCAGAAATAATTGGGTGAAAGATTTTGTGCTCTGTTGCACAGTAGGTGAGACTACATAATCATAATGTCTCCTTCTTGCCTTAATTTATGAAAGGAAAAGTAGAGAGACAACTAACTTCCTTTACTGAAAGAGTAGGTGTGGCAACATATGAAAGAGTCTGGGCTACCGTGGCCAATTATGAAGACATGTTCCTTGATCACCGCTTCTGAATTACATTAGGAACTAATAAGGTTCCTAAAATTATTGGCTAAATTAACTTGAGCAGATGTGTGTGTATATATAGATTTTATTTAGTTATTCTTTTACCACAGTGGAGCTGGACCTTTAAGCAAATAGTCTGTGCTCTTGTTTCAATCAAGGGGTTAAGCATTTGGGTCTATATGACATTAATAGAGCTGGATGCACAGGTCTTGTACTATTCCTTCTTCAGTGGGTAGCTGAACAGTTGACCATAGAGATTGTTCACTATTTTGGCCCATCAAGTCCTTCCAGCCACACAGGAATGGGCCAAAGTCCAATGTCAGAATAGACTTGATGCCCCCAAGTAATTGGGGGACCATCTCTGGGCTGCCTTCATCTTTTAGCTGATGTAATTTTGTCCTGGATGTTAAAATGCTGCTTGCCAGAACATCTTCCGGTCATAGGTGCTAGAACTAGGAGTGCTGGGGGTGCTGCGGTAGCCTCGGCTTGAATTGATTACCTCTATATACAGGATTTACAGTTTGGTTCAATGGCTGTCAGCACCCCCTCTATAAAAATTGTTCCAGCATCTTTCTTGTGCCATCCTCATGACCTGTCTGAAAAGCATGAGCCACCATCTGTGGACAATGGCCCCAGTAGTCTGTAGACCAGAATGAAGTGAATGTATGTATTACAAATGAAGTCATTCCACTTTATTCCCAATATACAATATTAGCATTTTGTGTGGAAAACTTCCATCTTTGCCCAGTCTGAGAGGCATAGTGTCCATATACTGCAACCATACCGCAGTGCAAAGAGGATACATGTCGAGTAGATCAATTGTCTTGCTGAGATGACATTGATTACGTAGTTTTTGTAAATGACCTATAGCAGATGCTACAATGCCAATTTGGTGGAAAACCTTCATATTAGAGTGGAAGGAACAGGCGAATATAGAATCCCAATAGCAAAAAGTGCAGATTGCTTTGACATTTTCATTATTCAATGAGATGGGGTCTTGGACAGGCCTGAACTTAGATTTTGCAACTTTGTGTTTCACCACAAAACATGGATGCCAACCTGAGTTGCCTCCCTCAGCTCTGCCTGGTGCACACCTCCAAGGGCTCCGGATGTGATATAAATGGTTTGGGGCTCTGGCTACTTCTGTTGCTGCTGGAACCCTGGGCCCTTTTAAATCATTGGGTGCTGGGATATCTGCTCTCTTTGTTCCCCATCTGTGGGTTGCATTCTGACAGTCTTGTGCTCCATTTCTTCTCACTTTGTGGGATGTTCTGAGGCACTAAAATCCAATGACTGAAATTTTGACTTGATCCATAATTACACAAGCAGAGCCACATTTTACTTTTGGTTAAACTGGTGCAACCCTATCATTTCAGAGGGGTTACCGCTAGCATACCTGAAAGAGCAGAATTTGATCCTTAGAAATATTTTCACAAAATAGCTTGCTGCTTTTTTTTCTATAGGTATGACAGTATACATTGTATCCTCCTAGCTCTCTCAAATACTTCTTTCTCTCACCTTATACAAGCTAGCTTTAAGAGTTATAGTACTGTTTTCCCACATTGTCTCAAACTTTTGCTCCTAGTACTTCAAGATTGTGGTATCTTCTCTATCTGTTCTCTGAGAGGCTCTCTATGCCTTTTTTACACTTACAGAAAATTATTTGGAAATTCTGAAAACCATGATTGAAGAATCCACCCTTCAGAAATCACTTCAGACAGATCTGATAGCAGGTTCACAGGTGCGGTTAACTGCCTTGGTCACTTGAATTGTACTAAAATATGATTTGGAACTTTTTAATATCACTCTGTAATTTGCCTTGATTTTGCAACTGGTGTAGTCATTTGATTTAAATAAACTAATCAGTGTCCTTTAGGAAATTTCAGGAGGTTAGGTTTGTTTAAAAGAGTCTAAAAAAAGCAAATATATCTCAAGTAGTGTTGTTTGCTTCCTTTGGTGATTTTCTTAAAACAAAATAGTAAGATAGGCATCAGGTGATGTTATTTCTCCTTCTTCAGGAGGATACTTTTACATAAACAGATTTCATTACACTTAGAGGGTATAAATTACTTAGCAAAGCAGAAACAAAATGTACTCATATTTGAAGAATATCACTGATGGTGTGTTTTCAGCGAAGATTTTCCAGCTCTATGTCCCAACACAAAATGACACAACCACTGAGATATTAGATTTTCACCCTCCCCTTTATTCTGGCTCATGTTTCCTTTCTAACATTTCCCCTCCCCCACCTCCTTCTTTGAATCTTTCTGAGGCACCACGCTGATTGGAAGATAGCAATTATCTGCTGAACTTCCTTAGGCAGAGAGGATTCTGATCTAATGGGAGGTTGTTGGAGTCAATTGTTACTGGCCTTAGTTATGAGATAAGGAAACTTAACCTTTTTATCACTGTCCCCCGTATACAGTGACTAAAGCCAGTAAAGTCACGTTTTTTTTTACTAGGACTTCCATTGCCCTTACATGGCATGGAAGTCAGGTCCATAGCCAGTAGGCCAATAAGAGGATCACTATAGCCTGAACAAGTCAAAGCATCCCTCAGGCTGCTCTGGTTTACACTGGGGGCCACTTTAGTTGCTGACCAAAGTGAGGACCAAAGAAGGTATGAAAGTGGCATAGTCACCTTTGTCTGTCACCAGGTGAATTTTGCATCACTGAGGTTTGCGCTCTTTATGTCCTTCACACAAGTAGTCACGTTACACAAATATTTCACATTGTATTCCATGCAAGATCACAGATTCAAGAACTTTCATTTTAATTTCTGTACTGTTATCTTTTACTCCCAGATTGAAAGAATGTATCAAACTTTATAGCAATTGTAAAGCCATATATGGAACTAGAACCCAAGCAATGATCTCTGTCTCCCTCAAGGCTCAGAGAGAGCTTTACATGTGTACCTAGATCTCTCACAAATTTGCTGTTCTGTAATCTCAGTTGCTATGCAATTGTGGAGCAGCAGCATCAACTTTCAAACCATAATTAGTAAAAGCCTTCCAACCTAAATTTCTTACTTAGCCTCCCAACTGTTTTATACATTGATTAACTCCCAACCAATTTGTTGAAAAAACATTTAGAAATCTATAACAGTTCCAGATTTAATGAGACTGGAAGAGAGATAATCAAATAAAACATCAAGGGAAAATGTCATGGGAATGTTTAAAGAATGAAAATCAAAGTGTTAAAGGTGTGAAGCTGTACTTCTAAAAATAGTAACATTGCATTATTGCATTAGTTCATGTACTGGTTATTGAATCTTATGCCAGAGTTTACACTTAGAGAGACTCCAGCTGAGAGAATAGTGTAGTTGGAGGCAACGTACCAAAGGTTGAATTTCTGTGGCATCTCCATTGCAGAAGGTCAATGGCAGAAACTCTACTGTCAACTTCCCTTATTACTCGTGATCCTGTAGATTACTGGACTTGATGGGGATGCCATTGGTGGCTGATTTACTGGACCCACTAAATCAAAGTCCGGAAGATCGATCTCTGGGTAAATATAGAGAGGTCCTTACTTAACTGGGTGAGTGTTTATCTACCAACTCTGCAGTACTGTCATGACCATTACAAAGACTGAAATAATGATCCCATGGCATTTGCAGAGCAGAAATAAGACCAACAGCAATAGGAGACATGATGATTTTGTACAGGATACATTGTTACCGGTTAAATGGAAAAGCAATTCAAAGTTGTTGTTTCCAGAGCAGCTGCAGATAGCAGAGAACCACTTTAGGGTAAGGTCACATTGTAATAGGTTTGTGATGATGAGCATTGGCTGTAGAACTTGCAATGCAACAGGCCATATTCCTGGCTCTGTGTGCCAGTCTTGCCCTGTCTTCCACTGCAAGGGCACCAGAATGAGAGCTTCACTTGACAGCTGAGAAGCGAGGTGTGTTCACATTGTGGAAATTTGAAGTGCAGGATTACTGTCAATCATTGCACTCATTTTGGAGTAGGAAAATCCACAGTGGGAATTGTTACACAAAAGTGTAAGGCTCTTAATCATCTTCTGTTATATAGGACTATGACCCTCAGCACTGTGCAGGACTTAATGCATGTATTCATAATAAGGAGGTTCCTGAAGCACAGTGAATGCATATAACACTAACTTGCCCACCTGCCACAGAGCACATCAACAGAAACAGGTACTTTTCTTTGGTTCTGCAAACACTGATGAACCGCGGAGGATACTTCACCAATATCAGTGTGGGCTGGTCAGATAAGATATATGACACTTGTATCTTTTTTTTTTTTTTTTTTTTTTTAGATTAAAGGGATGCTGGCACTGTTTACGCAAAAGGTTGAATCTCAATGAGAAAAAGTTACCAAAAATTATAGTTTCCTGTTGTGTCTTCCATAATATCTGTGAGGCAAAGGAGGGAAAATTGCCCCTGGGGTAGAGGTGGAACAGCTTTCTGCTGTCTTCGAACAGCTATGTGCAGCGCTATTAAGAAGAATTTAGTGTGGAGCTTTGTGATTAAGTGAGACCTTGAAAGAGTTCTTTAACATTTAATCACAATGAGGTGTATGGGCTATGCTCTGCATTGTCCTGAAGTTTTATGGCCCTCAGGTATTGTGTAGAGCTTGGTGTGTGTATGATTAGCTATATAATGCTGTTTGTTTTATACACCTGTGAGTTCTGCAGTGCTTGCTGTACATTCATAATGATTACACTGTGCTGAACCTATGAGTTTTGTGCTCTGAACAATTTCAAGTAGTGGCTGCTTTGAGCAGTGGTAGGCACTGAACAGCTTAGTTGTGAGATAAAGATGCATTTCTCTTAAAAAATAAAGTGTTATTGCATAAGAAAAGCAGTGCAAAATAATGGCATGTAATTAAAATACTAACTTGATAAAACTGGATAGAACTTATGAATCACAGTAAGACAATCTTTTAACAACAAAAGGGGCGTTCATGTCTATTCCAGGCCACTTTTTGTCTGCCTTATGTAAGTCAGAGTATGTGAATTTGTGGCTGTCCTTGCTGTCCCTTAAAGTGGAGTGCTGCAGTAGAGTGGAATTTTGGGAGGTACAAGGGAGGAGCAAAAATTGAGTTCTCCGTCGATTGCAAAAAGAACTGAAAATGTGAAAAATGTTGTTAACCCAAAGGCGTAATAAAATACTGAAGCATTTCTGTTTGCTGCTTCAGAAGCCGCAGTATGTCTCTGTGTTGGACTTCTGGGCTTTACTTCTGTCAGATTTCTCCTCTGTCAGATTTCTCCTCTAGCGTGTCTACCATATTCATCTTATAGGGCCTATGTTCATAATCAGCTGCAGCATTGGCTTGTAGAATCTTGGAAAACTTGTTCTCTCTAGTTGTCGTCTTCCTCCTCTGAGATATTGCAGGCCTTAATATACAGGTTTGTCTCTTAAATGTGGACCACTCTCCTCTGTTGGAACCTTCAGTCTTCTGAGTGTCTTTATAGCTTACAGCATAGGTGGAGGCAAGAGAAAGGCAAAGCATGGGGCGTTGTGTTTGGTTTTTATACTCTTAGTCCACGTGCTTGAAGAATATAAGTCCAGGAATGTCTGGTGGGCATTGCTGAAGCCTCAGGTGAGAATGAGCAATTCCCTCTATGTGACCTTATACAGGAAAGTCATTGGATTGTAGTCCCCTTGCTGGACAATGGCTGGAGATGTCTGTTCAACAGCAGCCACCTGGGTATTGGTTACCTCCCTTGTCATTATCTCTGTAGAACTGGTATCTGGGTGCCTCCCAAACCAACAGCATACTTGAAAAACATACAACATAATGCTTATTATTTCATATGCAGTAATGATATTCATTTTTAGACAAAAATCAGTGTCAGCAGACTAGAACCTTTCCCCTGACACCTCATCTGGCATGCTTTAAATGCAACATCACAATTATATACAGATGAATGTCAGAGTTACAGGTGCTCCCCCAAGGCATAGAATGTCACTGTAACAAAGGCATAGAAAGGAAAGCTGCTGGCATTCTGAAGCTCTCTTCTCCCCCCTTACCCTATCCCTCACCCAGGCCATATGCTGCTTTTTTCTGATTGCTGCAATGGTGCCTGCCAAAATGAGCTTGGACTGCAATGGAAAAGTGTCATATGGTGGAGGAAGAAATAAAGCAGTCATCCCTACAGGCCTTTGAGCCTGAACTGAAAAGTACCTCCATGAACATTTCCTTGAGATCTCCCAGGAGAATGCAAGGGAACTCCCTCTGCAGATAAACAATCTGCTCTGCATGGTTCTTTCAACCCAACCATGCAGGACTGAAAAGTAAATGACTACTCTGCTTCTATTGGTTGTGCTTCTGCCTCTAAACCTCTGCCTCTCTTATGACTAGTAAAACAATGAAAAGTCAATACCTATGTCTTTCGAACTTGGGGCTGGGGCATGTGGCGATGGTTACATCACAAATTATAATGAAAAAAGTGCATGCTTACCTGAGGTTACTCTACTTGGATTGTATTTATCTATGCTTGTCTGATGGAACGATCTGGACTGCAGCAGAATCTCAGTCCTTCTGGTGATATAAATGGAACTCCCTTGTCCTTTGGCTCTCTCACTCCCCTCTTCATCCTGTTCCTTCTCTCTGTTCAGGCTCCCTGGGGGATATCCACAGTATACAGTGGATGCTGCTGGGGTCTGCAACAAGCCAGGCATGTAACTTGTTGAAAAAGTAGATAGTCTGTGGCTCAGTTGCATACTGACTGTTGGCTACCCTGACTTTTTGGTATGTCTGGTGCAGTTCCTATTTTTGTGTGTGACACTGTTGCTGATCTCTGTGATACACTTTTGCCTGTGCAATCTCTGTGTAATCTGCTCATAAATGTCCATATTTTCTTAAAAAACAACAAATGGTCTAGACTAACAAAACATATAGATGGCATCATGAGCTTTTGTGGGCACAGCCCACTTCTTCAGATGACTAGAGTGTTGGATACCCAGAACTAAAATAAGTAGGGGAGAAGGGGGCGGGGGGAAGAAGAGAAGGAAATGGGAGGGGGAGTGAAAACAAGAAGAGGCAGTGGGTATAAAAATATCAAGGGGAAAGCGGAACTGGAATGTAACAGGAAAAACAAATAGTCTATAAGCACCTAAAGACTGGATAATCAAAAGAGGCAGATAAGAACCATTATTAGGCAATTAGAGAGGAAGAAAACTAACACCAGATACTATACAGACAAAGAACCATTGGCACCTTCATTGTCTGGTAGGTTGATAGTGTCTCGGCCATCCCATATCTTTATTTAAACCCTTTTTATCGTTATTTCTTAGTTGTGGCTGTACAGTCTCTTCTTCCCAGAGGCTTGGTAGATCTGACACATCTTGCCCATTCAAGGCAGAAAGGTGCCTGGAATGCAGTACTAGGATAGTTGATTGGGTAGTTGCCCACCAAAGTAGAGCTACTAGATAGGCAATCAGGAAAAAACATTTAAAATGCTGTGTTTTAAAAGGGTAGAGTGTAGTTTCTGGTGTTTGTGACTCTTGGGCAGTGGAGTTCACAATTGTGAAGCTAGAGCAGGGTTTCCCAACCTATGGGTTGGGACCCAAATGTGGGTTGCCATTACTTTTTAAAAGGGTCACCAAGTGTCTCCCCAGGTGGCTCTGCCCTCCCTCTTCACCCTGTTTTTGAATTGCCTTGGGTCACCAAGTCTTCCTGATTTGTCAAAATGGGTCCCCATCCAGAAAAGGTTGGGAACCGCTGTGCGAGAGAGTTGCTTGGACTGATCTCAGCCATATAGGCTACGTCTATACTGCAGGCTTTTTGTGCAAGAACAACTGTTCTTGTGCAAAAACTTGTGGAGCATCTACACTGCACGTGTGTTCTTGTGCAAGTAAATTTCAGTAAAGAGGGCTTCTTGAGCAAGAGTTATTCCTCTCCTCCCGAGGAATAAGCCCTCTTGCACAAGAGCTCTTGCGCAAGAAGGCAGTGAGGATGGGCAACAGGGATTTCTTGTGCAAGAAACCCCTATGGCTAAAATGTCCAGCAGAGCTTTCTTGTGCAAGAGAGCGTCCACACCACCATGGACACTCTTGCACAAAAGCATATATGTTGCTCAAAAGTACATGGCACTGTGGACACGCTCTTGTACAAGAACTTTTGTGCAAGAACTCTTGCACAAAATAGTTCTAGAGCAAGAAAACCACAATGTAGACATAGCCACAGTGTTTGTTTGCATTGCCTCAACCTCAGTATGTTGCTCTTGGCTCTACCCTGTTCAAAAAGCTGATGTTATTATATTGACATAAAAAGGCACCTACATCACAAGAGACCATTTTAACTGTAGACATGTGTACACCTGGGTCAACACAAAGTAACGTATGTGAATTTTAATTTCTTTGTTGAACAGATTCCTTTGTCCTGAGAAAAGTGCAGATATTTGAAAAGAAAATCTGAATGTCCTGGAATTCTTCTTCGATACTGGCTCCTGCATGAAGTTTGTTCTTCAAAGTTTCCAGAAACCAGTGAAGCTCAAGGTAGGTCTTGCTAGAATTTAACCCAGTGGTATTTAAATATTGGCAAAGGGGTATACTTTTCTTGCGGTATCATCCCTGCTCAAAACTTGTCCCAGTGATCCCCTATGCACCTAGATTTGGTAGACCTCATTCCATCTAGTATGATGTATGGTTCTACATTACTTCACTACTTCTGGCATGCTTCATTTATGTTATTGGTGCAATATACTCACACTAGTTTCCACAACTCAAAGTTTCTCTCATGACAAGAAGTATGATAGGGTTTTCTTTGGCCACACTTAACAACACCATCTACTGTGAAACCCACTCACCTTTATTAATAGTGATAGTTTCCCCTAAATCCATTTAAATGTCCATTTGTGTTATCTGGCGGTATTGGTGGCTCTCTCTTTAGGGAGCTGTCAGAAAGAACCTATGTTCTTTGCCTTCTCATCCTACAAACCCTCATCAGGAACTGGATATCCAGCCTGTACCTTGCTTCACTGCGAGCTGTCCTGGCCAGGAGTCTCTCTAGAGTATAGATTAGTATTTGGGAACCTCAGGCCCAGGGACCAAATGCAGCCCTCGGCTTGCCTGGATCCAGCCCCTGAGGCTCCGGGTCCCTCCTCAGTATCGGGGAGCCTGTGCTGGTGCTCCAGGCCCCCTGCTGCCTCCCTGGGGACTGGAGTGCACAAAATCTACTAGGCTGCTTCCCTCCCCCCCCAGGTTTTGGTGTGTGTGACAGATCTAGTTCTGGGCACGAGCACGCAACCCCCCATCCTCGGGGTCACCTCCCAGTGAGCCCGCCGTCGGATTCCTACAGTTTCAGAATTTTGATGGGTGCGAGCTCCTGACGCCTGCCGGGGGGGGGGGGGGCAAACTGGGGCCCAGCGAGCCCAGCATTCCCGGTTCCCCTCCTGGGTGCCTCCGTCCTTACCCACGGTTCTTGGGGTCGCGGTGTCTCCCGTCTCCCTCTTGCTCCCTTTTCTTTCATGTTGGGTGCAGCACGGAGGAATCCAGGGGCTAGGGGAACCCGGGCCCACCCTCTCCACTGAGTCCCAGCCCGGGGCCCTAATGATTTGGGTGCTGACCCTTATCCAGCTGACAGGGTTCCACCCTGTAACGCGTCAGCCCACGGGCGCCAGAAGGACCCTGCCCTGGGCTGCTTCCTAGCTGCCCTTGAATCTGCTGTTACCGGGCCCGAGCTGGTGATCCTTACCTCTTCGTCGGGGCAATGCAAGATTCTGCTCCACAGCTCCCCCAGGGTGTGTCTAGACTACATGCCTCCGTCGACGGAGTCATGTAGATTAGCCAGATCGGCAGAGGGAAATGAAGCCGCGATTAAAATAATCGTGGCTTCATTTAAATTTAAATGGCTGCCCCGCTCTGCCGATCAGCTGTTTGTCGGCAGATTGGGGCAGTCTGGACGCGGTGCGCCGACAAAGAAGCCTTTCTTGATCGGCACAGGTATGCCTCGTGAAACCAGGTTTACCTGTGCCGATCAAGAAAGGCTTCTTTGTCGGCGCGTCGTGTCCAGACTGCCCCGATCTGCCGACAAACAGCTGATCGGCAGAGCGGGGCAGCCATTTAAATTTAAATGAAGCCGCCATTATTTTAATCGCGGCTTCATTTCCCTCTGCCGATCTGGCTAATCTACATGCCTCCGTCAATGGAGGCATGTAGTTTAGACGTACCCCCAGCGTCCTGTCTTCCCATCTCCACCGGGGAGGGAGGAATTGCCTCCCTGACGTCCTCCCCCTTGCCCTGGCTTCAGGGCGGCTTTTGAACCTCCTGCCGGAGGTCACACCTCGTCCCCACCTCCAGCGGTGCTGGCGTCCCTATGTCGGGATTCAGGGGGTGGAGTTGCGTCTCAGTGCCCTCTGCCAGGGGTGTGCTTGTCCAGCCCAGCCCGCCGGCCGGCGCTAATCATCGCGGCTCCGTTCCTCGTGGTGCTTGGCGGGTGCGCCTTCCCGACAGTGGCCCGTTCTAGTGCAGGCCGCTGCCGGCCCATCACAGTGTTCAAGAGGAATGTGGGGAGTGTCTTTTTCCTTCTGAGTTGTGGGGCACAATGAGGTTTTTTTTTCTGCTTCTCACTTGTGTGCGGCCCCTCACAGATTGATTTTTCTGTGGGTCAGTGGCCCCTGACTCAAAAGATTCCCCACACCTGGTATAGATGTTACCAGACTTGTAAAGAACACAGGTATCAGGACAATCCCCCTGCGTGCTCGCCCGCTGCTGCAGGACAGGCACTGAGGAGGAGAGCACCCCTTTCACCTTGCAGCTCTTTGACTCCCACTACACCCTCCTGCCAAACTCAGCCTATGTCTTGTCTCCCGTCCACACACATCCCCGTCCACACACAGATGGGGTTGCAGTCCAACCAGATGGGGCTGCAAAGTAGCTCTCACCTCCCCCTAGCCTAGGCACCTTTGCTTGAATCATCCTGGCCCGGGGAGGGCCTTCCTTCTGCCCGGCCCCACCAAGGCTGCAGCTCTTCCCCTCTCTCCATGACCAGCACTGAGGTAGAGAAAAGGGGGAGAGAGTCACCCCCCATTTGCCAGTGTGCGCTCTCCCTTCTCCCCTCACACACACTCCTGCAAACTCCTTGGCCAATGGTGCCTGCTCTGGCTAGAGGGGTCACTAGTAAGTGCAAGGCAGGCGGAGAGATGACCAAAGGCGCCTGGCTTGCAGCGTGGTCCCTGGCTGCAGTGACCTGGGCTGCCCCTTGCCCAGCCCCAGATCGCTCTGTGCAGCCTGCCCTGCACAGCCCGGGGAGAGTGGCTCACCCCCCAGGGCTGTAGTTCTCCGGTGCTGCTGCTGTTCTCAAAGCCCATGGTGCTCCCCCCTACACGTCGGGCCACACTGGCTGGTGCCAGTCAGAGGAGCAAGAACTATCCCAGGGCATCGGAGTCTGCTTCATGGATGGGAGGTTCCCTCGGACATTTCCCGCTCCACTGCTGCTGGGTGCTGGGCAATGGCAGCTGCGCCGGGAAGGTGAGTAGAGCGGCGTGTGGCCAGTGCTCCTGCCGGGGCTGCCCCACTGAGACACCCTCTCGCACTAACCTGAGGGCGCACTTTTCTCCCTGGTGCTGAGGGAAGGCAGCGAGGCATCCCCGGAACCATGATGTCATGATGCCTCAGCCAGTCACGGCAGGGCTGCGAGCGCAACTTGCCCCACATAGCCCGCCTGCCGAGGGTGGCTCGATGCTGGCCAATCACGCGCTCCGCTGCCCCTCCCATTGCCTTGGGTGGCCACATGGAGGCCCACGTTGGGCGGTAAGGGTTAGGTGTTCTCTGGCCAGTGTCTCTCAGGGGCGGTCAGAATGTTGCCCCTGGCAATGTGCCTCCCCAAGCACGTGGTTGGTTTGCTGGTGTCTAGAGCCGGCACTCGGCGGTTGCACATAAGTGCCCCAGCAGGCGCCATGGCACCTGCAGGCACCACATTGGGGACCACTGGCTTAAAGGATATCAAGACTGAATGTGCATTCCTTGTACAGGTTAGATTTTCCTAGTCCAGCACCCTTGGGAATGGCCCTTAATCAGAGAGTTTGCCAGACCAGGGGAGGTCAAGACTCCCCTCCTGGCTGCCAACTGCACTTCAAGGCACCAACCCTGGCCACTGGGAAGTGCTTACGGCCCCATCTGGGGCTATGCCCCCGCGAAACTGGCTCCCCATCACACAAGCCCAGGATGCGCTCCCCACCATGCTAGCTCAGCAGGGTCTCCCGGCCACCAGACCTACTGCTGCCAGCCAGGGCTTCACTCCCATTTATAGACTCATAGACTCATAGACTTTAAGGTCAGAAGGGACCGTTATGATCATCTAGTTTGACCCTCTGCACAGTACAGGCCACAGAATCTCACCCCCCCCAGAATAATCCTCTTACCTATATCTCAGATATTGAAGCCTTCAAATAGTTTGAAGACCCCAAAATGCAGAGAATCCTCCAGCTGTGATCTGTACCCCATGCTGCAGAGGAAGGCGAAGAACCTTCAGGGTCTCAATATGTTGCTGAACCAGAGAGTGCCAAATTTCAGAGGTTCAGCCTGTATTACCATAGAGGCTGGGAGGCTGCCTGCTCCCTGAAATCCTTCCTGGAATTGGGGGTATGAGCAGTGAGCCCAACCCCACTTCCTGAAACAAGAAGATGGTTAAGGACAGTTGACATTCACTCCTACTAGTGAATGGAGAGGAGCTGGTCTCTGAGGAGACTGGTGCCGCCTTATATAGATGAGTTGGAGGAGTTTCTTCATAGGTGATAGCCAGGGGAAGGGTTGCCTAGTCATGTAGAGGGAAGAATTCTCTTTCTTCCTGTCTCACCAGGAGTAAAATCGATGTGCCTATGCAGCTATCCAGAACTGGATTCTTTACAGCTCTAAATTGACCATAGACCTCCCTTAAAACAGCTTGAGCTGTGTTACTAATTTTGAACCAATAATGGATATGAAACTAGGCAAAACAGGTCCATACATCCAAAGTCAGGCAGAAACACATCCAGTGTGCTGTAAGGCGTAACTGAGATTTGTAAGATGCTTTGAAATCCTTGGATGGAAAGTGCCATGTAAGCTGAAATTATCATCATCATCATTATTGGCATTTAAGTTTCATACACCAATTCTAATTTCAAATCAGCCAACATGCTGTTGTTCAAAAACAGACATTTTATTTCTCCTTAGCAATAGTGATGATGTGAATGAATGCTCTTCGAAATCTATGCATTCAGTATGAAATATAATTTGGATTTTTAGGACATTAAAACCAACTAAAAAAGGGAGAATAGTTTAGAAATGAAAGTCACTTGGAAAAGATTGTTCTTCAGAGAGAGAAAAAAGTAATTGAGCAGCAAATTATACCTTGCAGATGGCAATCATACCTACTCAATCCAGAGAATTATGAGCAGTTTCAACTGATATAAGAGAGGATTTCCCAACCAAATCTACAATTGCTAGTGAACTGATGTGAAAAGCAAGTTATATGGACAATCCTTTCTGTACAAATTTGCTGGAATGTAAGCAGAAAAGGCCACAGAGCTCTGTTATCTTATTTTCACTAAAGGCCAACCCAGGGTTACACTTGTATTACTTTTTATTAAATTTCTCTGTTGAATTAAAAGGGAAAGGGATTGAACCTATTCACATCCATCCATCCATCCATCCATCCACTCATGTGTATATATATATATATATATATATATACACACACACAAACTCCCTCGTGCTTTTGCTTAAAGTTACCAGTCTGTTGCTCACATTAACTCACTGGCCAGGGGAGTTAAATGCAAAGGGGAGGAGTGGGGACTTCTCTGGGTCTGGACCAATGCTCCGATCTTGACAAGACAAGACTCGGCGATCGGCAAGAGGCCCTATCTTTTATAGGACTTTTCTCCAATTCAAGTCTATACATTTTGCTGCATCAGTTCTTAATCACCATTTTAACATCTGTTTATCTGGAAGTCATTCTTCTTTGCCTACTCCTGCTGTAACATGGCCTTGAAATAACACTGGGGAGGAACCCACCTTTTTATCCAATTGACCACTTGACATCACCAGATTCAGAGAACTGAAAAACCCACCTTTTTATCCAATTTTCCACTATACTACTCTTGCTCTCAGCAGCCATCTTATATATTAATTAAAACAATAACCCAAAGCTTGCCTTGTGGCAGCAGGTGAAAAAGAGAGAAATAGCCATATTGTCATTTCTAATTTTGGGCAACTATTCTCTTAAATAGTCACTGTCAACTTGGAACATTTAAAATTAACATTAAAAAGCAGTTTTCTAATCACATAATAAACACTTATGTGAATATTTAAATTACTTTAGATATGTTGTATTAATGGGTTTGATTCAGCTTACCTGCTGTATCTCTAAGGTTTGCTGCAGCTAGGAGCAACCGAGTCAAATATGCTCAGGGGCATCCTTTCCTCCTCCTTTCCATTCTGTATGTGCACACCCTTCCAACACACTTTTAGCCTTCTGTTATTGCTGCTTCTGTTATTGATGAACAACTTCTTGTACAACTTGTCATAGTGGATATACATAGGTTCTCCACACATCAGTCCATGTAGTTTCAGTTTAACTGTTTTCTTATGCTCAGTTGTGTCATAGTTTCAGCTGGTCAAATTCAGTGGACCTCCATTGGAGTAAGTTGGTGAGGCAGCATTGACAATGGCTGAGAATCTAGCTCAGGATAGTGTCAAGTGCACAAAGTAAATAAAATGAAAAAAAAATCACCAATCTCTCTAGTCTAGTAATTTTGATTGGTATCGAGTTTTGAAAAGTAATTCTGTACAAAGCTGATGGAGCCCCTTTGAAAGGTTATTTTTTCTGTCTAATATTCTAACCTACTCTATTTAGGTTCTTATCACAATATCTAAGTGCATTCCAGTCGTGCAGTAAACAGGACTAACATCTGTCATTCGTGATTCACTGTCTCCCAATGGAGAGAACTGTCTGATTTGCTAGGGTTTGTATTTTTTTTAATTTAGCACACACACTGCTAGACTGAAGAAGTGCACTTTGCCCAAACTGTGGAAGGTGGTGAGTTTTGTGATGATCATTGGTTCCCATAGGAACTGAGAGATATGCAACTGTATTTGCATTTAAAGCTGTCCCACATATAAATATCTCCATTTGTAAAATCCATTCTCAATACAAAATTAATGAATTATTTTACGATAAATAGGGTCTGACAGTTCTGTCCTGGTTTTATATAAACAGAGAAGTCATGTGGAGGGGGAATTGCTTTCAGAGAACCTTTCATTAGCAGATGGTCTCATGCTCATGAGTAAGATGAACACATTAGTGGAAGAAATTAGAATGAAATAGTCTACATGGACAACTTAAATTGGTGTTTTAATGAAAACCATATATGATATTTCTTATTGAACTGGACACGCTGAATTTTTCCAATGTACCAATGCAATGAGGAGTCTGTTTACTGGAAAAGCTTTAACTTTAAGTGGCCCAGAATACCCTGACAATAAAAGAAAGTAAATCAATTTATACAGTTTGAATAACTAAGTAGGTATAGCATTTTGCATCCAAATACTAACCTTGACCTACCTTAGAGAAGAGATTAATTATTTAAAGGGTGAAGCTTTGTGTTTAGACAGATAAGATCACACTTGCAGCTGGAAGTTTATGGCTCCTTCTCCCAGAGAAGAATGAGATTCTGACTCAATTATCTCTGGAACAATGCATTTACTAGTTTTTAATTGCAGAATCGTACAGGGAGTTTTCCCATGTTCCATGGAACAGTGTAATACACAGCAAAGGAAATTGAAAAGACCAAACCTCCAGACAAAACTTTCTTTGCTTTTGGGATATGAATTAAATGCATCCAGATTAATATGTCAGGAAAACATTTTAACAGGGTAGTTATTAAAAAGTTCACAAGAGCAAAAATTGACATAATGAGGTTATTTATATTGGCACCTCTAAAGTCCCCAAGGGTGCTTACAATACAGTGCCAAATTCATAATATCAGAATACTGAACTGTCTCTCTGATACCTACAGATAAGTTTACCAAGATCATCAAGATGAGGTTACAAAGCAAGAACAGAATTGCCATTGACTGTCTGATTATAAATACACCTACATGAATGTGGCTATTTTGGTCAGTAGTTAGCTAAAGAAATAAAAAGAGTAAAGGCTATGAATTCAGTGCCCTCAGTAGTATGGGTATTGCAATATATACTGCATCTGCTATAACTGAAGATTTTGTAGGACAGTTAGGCGCCCAACTCCCATTTTTGCCATTGAAAATATTTCTTTAAGAATATGCAATCTATCTAACCTGATAGTTTTAGAGACAGAAAAACAATGCTGTTAGAGAGACAAGGTGGGGAAGGCTCCAACTTCTGCTGTATTCTCTGATATCTGGGGATTGACACACCTACAACAATGCTGTTACACAGTTCTTATTTTATTTTTAAAGGCTTATAGTTTTAGTCAAAAACCTTCACTTGCAAGTAAATCTTGGTAATATAGGTCAGTGTGCATAAAAATCTCTTTTTGTATATCTCCTTTGGAATTATAAAATGGCAAAAAAGTTAACTTTAAGATTTGGCTTGCCATTGTAACATTTTCCTGCATTGCTCACATTTTGCTGTCGACACATCAATAACCCTACTTGAATCATCAGAGCTGCCCAGCCTTACTGACGGTACAATTTGCTCCAATCAATCATAATGTGGATTGATTTGGGCCTCACTCCTGCAGAACAAACTGTGGGTAGACCCAGTGTCTGAACAGAGCCTCGTTTCACTCAGCAGGGCTCTTTACAGCATCAGGTGTCAGCCCACATGGTTGTCCTTGCAGGTTTGGAGTCTTGATTTTATATGTTAACTTTCTTTATCGACATCTGAAAAAAAATAAAACAAAGATAATTCTACTGGATATGCATAGAAAATATTTTTGCACAGCACATGTAATATTAAGTGGATGGACACACACAAACAAGATCTAAATTAAAACAACATTATTAAAACTAAAAAATCAAGTTCTCAAACTTAAGGCTGTTTGCACAACCTTAAATCAGCCTCCTTGGGCAGATACAATATTTAATTACAAGTTCACATACTAGTTTTTCCACTGAACCCCTTCTTTGTTCAATGTACAGCTTTGTGGGGATGAATCAGGGTCACATGGAGAAAGAGGCTTACTTGTAGGACCCCTGCCTCATCTGTTGCTGGAATTTAGAAGATGTATAATGAAAGAGGAGATTCAAGAAGGGAAAGGCTGGTGTCATGTTAAATGCTGCCTTGGATAACTCAATTCCTGCCTGTGCTATGCGCTGCAATGCAAATCACTTACAGTGGCATGGGCTAGGGGACAGGGCTTGCTCTCTTGGAGAAGACAGGGTGGTGGGTTCAAGTCCTGGGTCCAGCTCTTCCCTTCCTCCTCTTTCCCCCCCCCCCCCCCCCGGGTCAGGTGAGATAAAGGGTGATACTAATTATGTATTCCTCATTTTTTAGGTGCCTGACTTGAAATTCTGAGATTTGATGTTGCAGAAATGTTGAATAGTGACAGTTGAATCTGCAGTGAACTGGAGCTGTGCTTTGATCACATGAACTGCTATATAACGGTGCATTAAAAAGACAAAAAAACTCAGATCCTCGCTATTTCAGACTGGGGTATCCAAAGTTGGTGGATACTTTGCTTAGTAAATAACATGTTTATGACTTTTATATATTAAACTCTCATAATTCACTGCAAGTTAACTATTCTTCCAGAATCCTAACAGTATTAGCAAAACATGTGTCTGAATTCTAAGGCCTCAGAGTGTTACTTTTTAACCTTAGCTTACTGAATAAGCAGAGTTCAAGAACGTATATACATATTTAGCTGTACCAAATCATCTCTAGGAAACTTTACACCTCAAAATTAATGACATTTGTCTACAGAAGTTTGTTATAATAAACCAGACTGAGTGACACATAAGGGATGCTTATTATTCAGTTGTATTCCATGACTGATAAGAAGTATTAATTGTTGCAGATGTTTTCTTTAATTGATGAAATAATGACCCACTGAAAGATGTTTAACTCAGTATGAACTGCCGGTAGCCACATCTGTCAGAAATGACCATATTAGAAATTGCTTTAGATAATCAATCAGGTGAACTTGATAACCATAAAAGAAATATAATCAGTAATTAGGTAACATAAAACACCCAACAAGGAACAGAATGTGAAGTTAATTTTGGGAAAGTAGTTTATCTCCAAAGAGAATTTTTTTGTCTCACATGTTCACAAAAGAGAGAGGTTTGGGGAACTTGTTCTGACAGCATCTCACCAGTTACAGAGGGAAGAAGCAGGGGCCAGTTCTTTACCTTACACAAAGTATAGCAAAGTATGTTTTCATTCTGTATAATGCTATAGTAATCTTTTATTATTTTCATCTGAGCCTGTTTTAAGAATATCACATTATTAAATTCAAACATACAACACTTTTTAAAAAGTGTTTGCACTTTTCCCATTTTTCCCATTTTCTGAGTCTGTTTCCCATTTATAAAATGGGAGACCTTCATTTCAAGGGCTTCTGTGAAAATACCTTGCTTTTGAAGCACATAGATTGGATAATGAGGAGTGCTTTGGACATTCCCATGAGAAAATTAATAATTTTATATTCACTGTATGGTATGCAGGCAACAGTGTGTAGTAAATAAGGCCTGGGGCTGTATATTAAACAATAAGGATAAACATAATATTGAAATAGGTGCTCACTTAACTGAGTGACATGCATTCTGTGCACTGAATGAGGTGGGGTCCGGTGGGGAAAAAAGTTTGTGACCTTGTAATTAAAGACAATATCATAATGAATGAATTAAGGAGAAACAGGCTGGTAGGGACAGATGGGCTGTTCCATTTCCTCTAGTAAAATATTATTCTGAAATATTGAAATCCTCCAGAATAGAGTTCTTTTCTTCACCCACCTTTGTGCCTGAGCTACTACTATCATTCTCAACTATGATATTGATTAGCATTAAGGTGTCTAAACTTGCAGCATCTACATATTTAATAACACAACTATAATTGGAGGAGGGGAGGTTTGACAAGATCAAGTCTATAAATTTTAGAAATCCCTTAGATCAGGAATTGGTAACCTTTGCCTTTCAGACCATTAGAATAGTTGGCTGGCAGGATATGGAAGTTTGCTGATATGGAACATCCACAGGCATGGCCCCCTGCAAGTCCCAGTGGCTGCCGTTCACTGTTTCCAACCAAGGGGAGCTGTGAGAAGAGGTGGTCAGCATGTCCCTTTAGCCCATGGATCTTCCCACAGCTCCCATTCACTAAGAACGGCAAACCGTGGCCACTGGGAGCTGCAGGGGGACGTACCTGTAAATTTATCAATGTCAGCAAATTGTCTCACTGCCCAACAGTGGATTACCCTGATGAGTCAAGAGCCCAAAGTTGCCAACCCCTTCTTTAGAGAAATGTAATTTCTATGCCTCTATCTTGGAAGATGTATAATAGAGCACAGGAAACATCTTTACTTTACTCTTGGGAGATTGTTTCCCATGGCCCCAAGCTAACTGACACATGGCAGAATGGCTTTGGGTTGGTGCACAGCATGTATTACTATACCTCCAAGAGTAGCATCAAGTTCCATGCTAGCTAGGAAATGCTCTGCAAAATAGGGCATTTATTTCATATGTTGAGGGTCAGACTGTGCTGCTGACCAACATGTGTTCTCCAGGGATATTGTCTGGCATTCATCTTTCTCTAAAGAAGTTTTAAAACTTCAGGCCTAAGAATGTGCACAGTGCTTCTTAAAACAAGTATTTATCTATAACTTAAAGTAATTTAGACCAACAGTTTTAAGTGCATTGTGATCCAAGTGCCTTAGCAGGAGCTATAAGAACTCAGCGTGCAACTCTAAAATTGAGATTGTTGGGATCTATTGGTGGATACGCCAAAACTGAGAAAACCAGAAATATAGACCACTATTGAAAACATCAGTTTGGAGCAGTTATGGCCCTATCCTGTTCCTCACCTTCCCCATGTTAATACAGTCTTGTGGGAGTCGGCCAGGGTCTTAGGAGATGAGAGCAGGTCATGGCCAGGGCTATATACCCTACATACCTGTTCAGTTTCCATATGGAGCTGGAGACAAGAGTATGTATAATTATATTAATTTTCATAGAATACTAGAACTGGAAGGAACCTCAAAAGATCATCAAATCCAGTCTCCTGTCCCCATTTTGTAGGAATGCCAGGTTAGTGGCTGTTATTAAGCCAACACCATCCTGTAGAAGCATGGCTTGTGGTGGAGTCACGCTTGTGAGAGCCACTGAAGTCATGTGAATAGAGGACCATCCATGTAAATGGCGTCTGTCTTCACAAATGCAGGGGCTCAGTATCTCCCCCAGAGACACCATGGATCCAGATGTTAGAATTTTACCTGCAATAGCACTGGTAACCCTGTTCTTCCAACCCCTAAACTGCTTCCCTTCTAAAAGAGTTTGTTTGCAGGATATCAAGACCAGCCTCAGAGATTTCTTGCTTTTTCTGGCCCCTTCTTTAGGTTTTTCTGAGGAATGGGATGATCTTGCTCAATGTTACTTAGTAAAATGTATACACTCCAATAACATATGGGTAAAAAATAGGAAATCTATTAATCAAGGATAAATGTATCCTCTCCTCCCTCCCCGCCCCCCTATGAACAAGAGGCCAATTCAATGATTTTATGAGCTGAACCTTTAACAATAAGGTATGAAAAGACATTTTTAGTAGATTTCCACAGTCATTGAAAATTCCCTGCCTTTGTTCAAATTATTTAATTTTGATGTTGTGATAAAATGTTTCCTGTGTAAATTATTAATCAGAAGACAGGTATCACATTGGTTTGTTCACTTGGGGCTCCAATGCATAAGTATTAATTTCAACTACTTTTTAGAACATCCCCAATATTGTCTGCCACAGAGCATAATTATGTGCTGGCAGATTTGTTTAATTTTAAAATATTTTGAGACTAAACAAAACTGGGTACTTATTCCTCTTTGGCACTGGTGGATGCAAACAAGTGGCAAGGAATCCTAATATTTTGCTAACAACAGGTTATGCTTTGTGAATGATGCCTTCATGCATCAAGAAAGCAGATAAGTATATGCTTTTAAAACAGAAACTAAAATCAAACTTTAGAAGGTTTAAGAATATTTCACCTTTTTCAAATCTTATTCTGGAAATGTTTTTAAAAGTTCTTTGTGCACTTGTACAGAATGTTGGATTTATTTATTTGTTGTAAAACCAAATAACTTCAAAATTTACCAGCAATCATCTCAAGACTAAATAGACCATTCAGCTGCCAAAAGTTTGAAAGGACCTTAAATGAATGCAAGGAATACAATCTGTACAATGGAAAATGTAGACTATTTGCAAATACATTTTACATGCAAGCACCATTTATGTTAATGATTATGATATTCTAATTTTCTTTCAGGGTAATCAGTTCCAACTGAGAAAATAAATTAACTTCCCTTTTCTCTTCATTTGTGGAATAATTTTTGTTCACAGCCACAGGACACTTGCTGCTGTTGTGATTTCATACATCCCAGTACCATCTGATTCTTTTTAAATCTCTTTCTAATTTTGGTAGTCTCAAAGCTAAATGACATTTGAGTATATATTATTTCAAAAGTGATGACTACAGTGCTTAAGAAACCAGAGTCCCCAAAATATTTAGGAACAGGTAAGAAAGTATTAACCATAACTTTGAAGTCTGAAATTTAAAAATTAAAGCATAAATGTAACAATTAGGAAGCTCATTATCTCCTAAAATTCTCTCTTCTGGGGGAGATTTTCAAAAGCACAATGAGGATGAAGTTTTCCAACTCCCAGTGAAAGAGTATTTGGCATATGCCTTCTTTTTGTACTTTTGACAATCATCTTCCCAAATACGTACTGTTGGTAAAGTGAAGGTTGTACTTTTTGTTTGGATTGTCTTCTCAAGTACTGTTCATTGTAACTATGAGACAATAAAGCATATTGCTGTGAGTGAGGAAAAAAGTATTTGCATATTAGATATGCAGAGCCCTCTATTTTATTTTGCTCTTTATGGGAGGGAAAGTGGATTAACAGACAAATGTTGACTGCCTTTTTAAAAGTGAAATAAAAACATAAAAAGTATTTCAAGTAATAAATATATATAATAGTATAAAATGTCTATAAAAATATAAGCTCAAAGCCAAGCAGAACAAAAGGATTTTTTTCATGCTAGGTTGTTAAAGTACATCTGAAACTAATCATTGACAGTGAGAAACTGTCTGTGGGTATTAATCTCTATCATTAGTGCAAACAACAGTGAAATGGTGGCAATTTTATATGCTTTTATTATCAGTCAAGATTGCACCGAGTAAGAAAAAGCAAAAACATGTCCACTAAAACAAACTGACACTGAGTGGTGTTCTAATAATTACATTTCTAAAAATACAGCTAATAAGGAAGCACTCCTTCACTTACTTGCTCTTTTCCTTGCATTCTTCTGATGAGTTTATCAATAATGACAGATGCAGAAGTAGATTCAGATAAATCCAGTTTTATTTGAGAAACATTTTATATGCAGTTGCATCCCACTATTGTAGAGAAGCTGTATCTCTAGATCATTTACTTGCTCTAATTCAGTAAAAGGCAATCACAAACTGATGTCAGCAGCAACAATCAGCATTAGGAAGTAGACTTTAATAATGTCACCCCAGAAAGCACATGCTAAGGTCTGATTTACCATTTATATGCAGATTTGTTGATGCAAATGAATGGAAAGAGATGAAGAACCTTTCACTATTCTCCTTTTTATATTTTCTTGAATTCTTAACGGATCATAATGCAAATACTTATAAACATGGAATAACTACTACCAGTCAGTCCTTCACTTTATTACACCAAATCATGAGATACTCATCAGAATGGTTTTGTTAATCATTTTAATATGGTAGCAGTTTAAAAAATAGTACGCACAGTTTAATTTACTGTATTTAGTAGTAAGCTTGTCATAAAAATAATCAAAAAGTATGGATGTGGTCCTGTGCACTGGTGGCTAACTGATTAAATCTGACTTGTCATTGTTTATATCTCTTGCTAATCATAGTGAAAACTTTGGCCTTGTTCTTCCAAACATGAATACTCAAATCAATAGTTCCAATAATCATAAACAGGACACTTAAGTCTAGTGTCTGCAGTACATTTGCTTAATACTGAGGGTACTATAAAAAGATTTTAAAATTAGTTTTAGTCTCTTGAATAGTCCTGCCTGATTATGGCCTGTCTACAAAGGGTGATCTACTTTGGGAGAGATAAAGAAAACAAAATAAGAAGTCTGTTATACTACATACTTAGTGTTCAAGACAGAGTTCAAATCAACCCTGAAATGAGAACGATTATGCTAATGATAAATTGCAAACCTTTGGGCATGCCCATTGTAAGTTTGATCTTTCCGCAGAGATTTAAATATCCCCCGCTTCATTAAAATAAAAATGGTCTCTGCACTTTGCCGACTCAGCTGATCATCAGCACAGTGCGGCAGTCAAGACGCAGATCGGTCGACAGGGAACGCCTTTGTCGACCGCTCCCTTATGCCTTGTGAAACGAGGTTTACAGGAGCGGTCGACAAAGGCGTTCCCTGTTGACCAATCCGTATCTTGACTGCCAGGCTGTGCCGACGATCAGCAGAGCCGGCAGAGTGCAGCAGCCATTTTTATTTTAATGAAGCGGGGGATATTTAAATCCCCACTTCATTGACTATGTCGGGTAGTCTAATTTACATGCCTCTGTTGGCAGAGGCATGTAGTCTAGACATATCCTCTGTGGAGTAAGACAATACTCAGTGTGAGTAAAGGTTCCACAATTTGACATGTAATGAAAATGTATTCAAGTTTAATTATTTTAAATTGTTGCTTGTTGCTCAGGAAATATGAAGTTTGTGGGAGATCAAAGTGAGGGTACAGCTACTCTACAAGTTTTTGTTGGAAAAAGGGTACACAAAATGCAAATTAAAAAAAAAGCAAAATGCAAAAAAAAGTGGAAGAGCAAACATGTTCCCTGGACGTGGTGGAGTTTTTTCGGGATACAAGAGGTATCTCAAAAAACCCTGCAGTTTAGCCATACCCAGGGTGGCAAAGTCTGTTAGTTCCAACTCTAGTCTCGTTATTCATATAATTTTCAGTGCTTCATTCTTATTTCTATTTCTTTTCATGGTTGCTGCAGTCTGACATTGATCTCGGTGCTAAAGTGGTTCTGTCATAAAACAATATCTTCAAAATTACATTGACAAATCAAAATGTTAATTTAAGGTAATCAGGAAGCAGTTCATTAACCCAAATGTCCAAGATCAGAAAATAATGAAAGCTCAACCTGGTTAGTGGACAAAATTCTGTGATTATGCAAATCAACAGGGATTTCTTTGGAAGCAGACTATTTTAAATCTGACTAGTATAAGATGAATTAATCTAATTTCCAATAAAGCAAAGCAATTACAAAATGGAAAGTGGCCAAAAGTGATGCCAGGATTTCTGAGAAATCCCATTGGACACTAGAGGGAAAAAATCTTGTCATGTAATACAAGCAAAAATGTGTTGGATTGAAAAATCTGTTGCTAAAAAAATCTGTAACAATTTTCAATAAACTCTAATTATTATTAATTCTTTGGATGGTCATTATAGTAGCATCCATCATGGCACACATTAAATGTGGTACAGTTGAAAATGAAATTTACCAGGACTTCTGATATAATTTAATATTAATTAATGTCCACTTATGTATGGATAAAGCAATGTACATAGATATTCTGTAATATAAAATATAGACCATTTGGCAGAAAACTGTAAATTATTCCTCTTGCTCCATTTGTATGTTTACAGTGACGTGAATCACTTTCAGTAATGGGAAAAGAGTGAGTCTGAGGACATCAGTAATGAAGAAGAAAACATGCTTTTGAGATCAATTATCAGATAAAATGTACATGCCTCCACTACATATTTTAATATATCTAATTCATGCATGAAATCAGCTGAACAGAAAGATTTTAACTTGAAAAGAATTATTCTTAAACTAGCAGCAGGTAACCACATTGACCTTTCACAAGCAGGATGACACAACAGAAATATTATCCAACAACTTCTGTAGTGAATGCCATATTTAATTTAGCTGATCAGAAAAATAACTATAATTACAGTATTTCCAAAAAGCCTTTCATTCTTTATGAAACAGTCTATTACAATAGCTATAAACCCCTGATTTCATTGCTTGACTGAGATTAATATTGACTAACTGCATACTTCACTTCTTAATGTCTATATAATTTCCTTATTTTAACCATCCAACTTTCAAAGGTCATTAACGCTGCTCACCAATCTATGAAGTTGCATATTGGTTTGCTATGCTAGGAATGGAAGCTGCTTCTAGTGTCACTGGATGACAGTGAGCCATTCAAAATTCATTGATAATTATGGGTGTGCAGTAGTTTTTCTGGCAAAGTTGGCAGATCTGTGTGGGGTCTTGATTAGGGACAGCAGCTATTTATCATACTGGATTTTCTCTTCTCTTGTTGTGGTTATAGAGAAATGGACTGTAATGTGAGGGGAATAACAGGTATGACACCGATTTGTGTGAATGACTTCATTATTCCAGGTTGGGGAGTAATGAAGCAATCCACACACCAATCTTATTTTTCCCATATTCCTCTAATAGATCATGAATAAATAACAAACACTCGAATAAATAACACACACTCGAAGTGCATGTCTTATAGGGTAAGTCTTATTATTTTGCAAATGGTATCAGGTAATAGGTTGTGAAAATCTAACATTCCAAGTTGAACCATTAATGGAGCAAGGAAAGATTTCACTTGTGGATGCCATCATTACTACATGACATACTCTGCAAGCCCAAAGTCTTAAGGGGAAGCAGTAATAAGGGTTATTATTATTTACATTTTGAGTGTCAACTTCTGAAGGAAGCCAATAGTAAGGGTGCAGTCGTTTGGGATTTGGAAAACATTGGAAACTGTTTAGTAAACATTTTCCACTTTTATACAGGTATGTTTGTACCCAATGTAATGACCATGGTCACACAACACTATGAGTGATCAATATACATGTATATGGATAATTTCAGCAAGAATTCTTTAGCTTATGTTTTAGTTGGTGTGGTGTTTTAGATGCTGCTTGTAATTATTAGAACCGGGAGCACTGGCTATTGGGAGTCTGGAAGCACAGGAAACCGGAAGGAGGGGGGAGGAGATGAGCCAGGCTTGAGTGAGAGCTACAGAGGGGTGCAGCAGCAGCTTTGTAAAGAGGTTTCACCTTTCTTAAATAAAGGCCTGTTGAAGTTTTTTAGTACCTTGCTTGCATGATACAGCAGTTGGTTCAATTAGAAGTTCAATAAATGTTGCAGCTGATTTCTCTCTATTATTTTATGACTGCTGTCTCTCTATAGATGAGGACTGACTTTGGCAAAAGGTAAACCATCTGCTTTCTCGAGAAAATATTTGAAAAAACAAAGAATTAGAGAACAGTTCCAGAAATAGCCAAATTAAAGCTGTGGGGGTCATTAGTAACTCAAGCAAAATATAACTTGAAGAGTGCTGTGCTTAACGTCATAGATCAAGCCAATGCCATCCAGACCTCTGGTCCTATGTCAAATAAACTTGGTCTGGTCTCACCACAGAATCCTGATATGAAATATAGCCCAGAATTTCAAGCTATAATGCAGGATGCTGCAAAGCTTCTCTTGTGAGTAGTACTTTATCACATGAATAGTCCAAATTAAAATAACAGGGACTACCAGCACAAGCAAAGGCTTCTCACACGACTAGTTTTACAGGATTGGACCCTTTTTCTTTAATTCATGGGAAATATTTTACAAAACTAATAAAATATTTTATACTGAAATGTTAATATCTCTTATTAAATAGCAATAAAGTTACAATCTTGATTCTGTGGTGCTTTTAATTTTCTTTATTTTTTTATAGAATTTGCCATTATCTACCTCTGAGGTATTATTGGACTGATAGTATTCACAGAGAGCTCAGAGAACTTAATACAGTGATTCTCAACGTTTTTTTACTGTGGACTGGCAAACCCATTCACAAATTTTTGGTGAACATTTTATTTGTATATTCATTATGCAAATAATGAGTATGCAGATAAAATGTTGCCAGTCTGCCAGGGGGCTGAAGCCAGCTGCAGTGCAGCAGCCCAGGGATCTGGGGTGTACCCCAGCCTTGGCTCCCAGAGCCGCTATGAACAGTCAGCTCCAGCTCTGGCAACTGCATGGCTTGGCAGCCAGGGGTTTGCAGACTGGTTGCAATTCACGGATCAGTGGTAGAGATGGGCTGACTTAATATTTAAAAAAATAAAACATTGTTTCCATTATAACTTCAAGATATGAGAAGTCATTCTCCCACTCTACTCTGCACTGATTAGGCCTCAATTGGAATATTGTGTCCAGTTCTGGGCACCACATTTCAAGAAAGATGTGGAGAAATTGGAGGTTCAGAGAAGAGCAGCAAGAATGATTAAAGACCTAGAGACATGACCTATGAAGGATGACTGAAAGAATTGGGCTTGTTTAGTTTGGAAAGGAAAAGACTGAGAGGGGACATGATAGCAATCTTCAGGTATCTAAAAGGGAGTCACAAGGAGAAGGGAGAAAAATTGTTCTCCTTGGCCTCTGAGGATAGGACAAGAAGCAATGGGTTTAAACTGCAGCAAGGAGGTTTAGGTTGGACATTATGAAAAGCTTCCTAACTGTCAGGTGGTTAAACACTGGAATAAGTACCTTGGGAGGTTGTAGAATCTTCATTTCTGGAGATATTTAAGAGCAGGTTAGATAGACATCTACCAGGAATGATCTAGATAATACTGGGTCCTGCCATAAGAGCAGGGGACTGGACTTGGTGACCTCTCAAGGTCCCTTCCAGTTCTTGGCTTTCTTACGCTGCAGTGTTTTTGCGGCAAGAAGCTTTTAGCGGAAGAGATCTTCCGCAAAATCTTCTTGTGCAAAAGTGCGTCCACACCTCAAAAGCGCATCACAAAAGTGATATGCTTTGCACAAGAGAGTGTCCATACTGCAAGGACACTTTTGCACAAGAAAGTTCTGATTGTCAGTCACAGAATGGCCATTAGAGCACCTGTGCTTTTTCTGATAGGCTCTTTTTGTGCAAGAAACCCCTATGCAGCATCCACACACATCTTTTTGCACAGGAACTCTTGTGCAAAAAGGAGTTATTCTTCGTAGAAAAAGGTATACCTACACCACAAAAAGCTCTCTGTTCTGCCCTTTTTACTGTATGTTTTCTTGCACAAAAACATATGTGAGGTGTGGCCCGCTCCGTGGGTTTTGCGCAAAAATGGCTGGTTTTGCATAAAAATCCTGTTGAGTAGACATAGCCCTAGTGTTCTATGATTCTATAAGACCAAAAATTCCTCTCTGTCTCTGCATAGTGCATTCTCAAAAATATTTTAAAAGAACATTATTCAGGAAGGAAAGTCAAGTACTGAAAAGTTAGGGAATGACAAAAGTTGCTGGGGCAATCTTGATTTGCCTCTTTGTGCATAGGAATTATGTCATAATCTCTAATCAGATGTCATGGCAATTACCCCTCTAACTTATTTCTAAAGCCTGGAGATGCTAGCACATTTCAAAGAAAAGATTGCCAGAGTTTTTTAACATAGGCAACATGTATTTTTCGCTAGGTATATTCTTGAAAACAACAAAACTGGTTTGGTGGTGGTTGTTGCTGTGTTTTAAATTATTTAACCTGAGGTAGACAGCTGGCATGGATTTTTTGGGTCTCCCCCAAATACAGTATGGAAAGTTATAAGCAATTGAAAGCTGTTTTTTTTAATGGAAAGTGTTCAGCACTTGTATGTGATTCTATTATCAGTGGCTCTAATATATGTTGTACTCTACAATTTTCTTTGAACTTTAAAGATAAAGTGGAACAGGGATGCAGATTTAAATTACCTTAAAGAGAGCTGGAGTTTGTAAACTATTTAAGGCATTTTCCATATAAACTCTTAAATTATCTGAATAGATTATACCAATATATGTGCAATATGGGGCTGCTAGATTGGGTTAGATTGCTGGATCTATCGCTGATCAGAATAGTTTCTAGATCTCTGCAGGGTAGTGAGTCTCAAAATCTGAATCATGACCTGGATCCAAATATTGTCATTTGGATTCTTTTCTATTCTTTAAAGTCTTCAAGGTAATATGCTTTCTATCCTTCTAAGTCTTTGAGGCCCTTGCAGAAGAACATCAGCTCATTTATGCAGCTCAGGGCATTGGAAAAGCAATAATAAAATCCATGTTTTAGTGAATCATCAAAATATTTATATCTTTAATTATTGTGATGAGCATAGTGTTTTAACAGAATATAACATGCACCTAAGTAAATAAAAACACAGCAGCTGCATTGATTCTGGACATTGATATTATTTCAAGATTAACCCAAAATACTACAAATAATAAAATAATTACAAAATACTTAGCAAGCACAGGTTGTACCTCTCTAGTCTGGTACCCTCCAGGATCTGACCAGTACCAAACCAAAGGATTTGCTAAACCACAGGAGGTCAATATTGTCTCGCAGCATTACCAACACTTCCACTGTTTACTAGGTTCTTAGAAGACATTGAGGGGTAAATCAAAGCTAAATAACAAGAGAACACTGAGAGCCAGGACGGTGGCTGTAAACAAACTTTATGGGCCATAGGAAATTTGGCCACACCCATGATAAGCGGACATCTAGTTAACTAAATGCTTGTTGGACCACAGGTGTTGCTGGACCAGAGAGTGTCAGGGTGTGTCTAGACTACAGGATTTTGTCGACAAAAGTGGATTTTTGTTGACAAAACTATACCTGCGTCCATACTACCGCTGAGTTCTGTCGACATAATGTCGACAGAACTCAGCAGTTTTGTCGACACTGGTACACCTCATTTCACGAGGCATAACACCTTCTATCAACAGAGTTCTGTCAACAGAAAGCGTTATTGCATGTAAACTGTCCTTGCGTCTACACTGCCATGTTGACAAATTAGCTTGCTTTGTCGACAGAACTGAATGTAGTGTAGACGCTCTTTGTCGACAGAAGCTTTGTCGACAGTATCTGTCGACAAAACTTCTGTCGACAAAACCCTGTAGTCTAGAAGTACCCTCTGACTGGAGAGGTTCAACCTATAAATCCAAGATGTCATTTTTTTTCTCTCCGACTTTTACAGATTTCATTTTCTCCAGTAGCATAAATATTTAACTGAAGTTAAATGGTAAAGCAAGATTAACTGTGGAAGGCAGCTGAGCATACTACCAAGGCACTTGTTTCAGCACAGCAAATATGTAATACTTCTTTAAAAGGCTTTGATATGTGATTTTATATGAAGACGTGATCAGGAATTGTTTTCCATTTTGACTCAATGCTAAACATCTGTGCATGCTTTATTTTCTGTCGTTAAGATTTCTAAAAAGTAGTAAGCAATTTAAACAATTTGCCATCCCGTATTTAAACCTTTGGTCAAAAATACCAAAGTAGCTGGAGTGAACAGAGAACTTCATTTCGTTCAGTGCGATCTTCAAAGGTATTTGAGCACCTAACACCCAGGGCAGCCTGTCCATGTAGGTGAACTAGGTGGTCACCTAGGGCGCCGAGTTAAATGCGGCACCAAATGGTGGCGCAATATCATCGAGAGGTTTGGAGGTGGGGGCACCTAGGGTGCCAGTTGCTGGCAGCTAGTCTAGGGCCGCTCCTACTAACACCCATTGTTTTCAATGGGAATTAGGTATCTAAATACCAAGCTAACCTGCAGAGATTAAAAACTTTTACTTATGGCAGAAATAGTACTTGCATTTCCTGTTCTTTTAGAAATACATTTCCTATATGTTTAATCTGTTATATAGTGTTCAGAACATACAAGGCAAATATAATAGATATTGCTTGCTGAGAATGATAAATATAGTTTGCTGAGATTAACCTCATGTGGTAAGTGCCATAAACTGAATTATGGTAATAGGAGTTTATACCTTTGAACACCAAATGGCCATATTTGTCATTTTATCATAATGCCCATGAAGAAATAAAGGCTGAAGTTATTGAAGATTTTATCACCTTATCTATCAGGTGCAGCAAATAAAAAAGGCAATATATCAATATCTGTTTCATATTCAGTCTGCACTACTCTTGGATTATTTACTACACTCCAGAATGTGGTGAGCACATCTTGTTTCTTAAAATCACTTTTGTACTTTTCATGAAGTAGAACTATCTGAAAAAGTGTTGCCTGTCAAATTATTCACCAATACCCTTAAAACTGAATTCTCCTTGCCTGTTCTTCTTGGGCAGAAATATTACCTTCCAACTCTTCAGTGAATGCATTAGAAAATATAAGCACTAGGAATTAAACAAAGAGTTAACCCAGTGGTCCCCAACATGGTGCTCGCGGGCGCCATGGTGCCCGCCGGGGCATTTGTGTGCACCCGCCGACAACCTGGGCTGGCCCCGCCCCCGGCACGCGGCGCACTGGAGGCGCCAGCCCCAGGCGCGCAACATGCACCGGCGCCTGGTGCGCGGCGCTCGGGCGGCCCCAGCCCTGGGGCACATGCCAGCGCCGGGTGCAAGGGCATCCCCATCCCTGGCGTGCCCCAGGACGTGCGGCCCTGCCCCCGGGCACGGGGCGCATGAGTGGCCCCACCCCCGGGCGCCCGGGAGCCTCTAAAGGTTGGGGACCACTGAGTTAACCAGTACCTGTTCTGTGAGAAGGAACAGTGAATGGACTGTGTGCTCAAGAGTACTACTAGTAACTGGCAAGCACTGATCAGCTGATTCATATTCTAAAATTATCTTTGACCTATTTTTCTCCATATTCTGCCATTTTCTTTAGGCCACATAGCATAACTTGGAATGTAATCATACATAAAATCAGGACCAATTTCACTCATAATGAAATACTGAGTATTTTGAAAGTGGCTACTTGCTTTTTCTTTAATACTGTTTCAGTAACAGAAATGGACCATTAGGGAGAATGTTTGCCCCACCCATTACAGGTGTTCATTGCAAAATAAGGTATAGGGGTGTGATTCAAATTCCATTAAATGGGAGTGTTTCCACAACTTCAACAGGGATTTAGGGCAGGTCTGCACTGTAGGGGAAGGTCATATTTAGGCAGTGTCTCTCAAAGTGGTCTGCAAAACCACTCTGACAAAATTGCTAACATTGCTCCAGTACGTTTATTTACTGGTTCCATTACGTTTATTTACTGGTTCCATGGAGCCTCATGGCTCCCATTGGCTACGGTTCACCATTTGCAATCAAGGGAAGATGCAAGGTTCTGGCTGCATAGCCAGTAAATAAACACACTGGAGCAGCTAGTTAGCAGATTTCTCAGAGTGCTTTTGTGGACCACTTTGAGAAACTCTGTTTTAAGGTACACAATTCCAACTACATGAATAAAGTAGCAGGAGTTGATGTACTTTAAGCCAAACTAGGGCACTATTCTCACTGTTGGAGGTCAACAGGAGAAACACTCCTATTGACTTCCCTTACTCTTCGTGACAGCGAGGAGTACCAGCATTGACAGGGTGCCCTCGACGGTTGATTTAGCATGTCCCCGCTAGATCCGATAAATGAACACTGGAAGAATGACTGTTGCAGCGTTGATCCTTCTGGTAATGTAGACATGCTATTTAGGCTAAGGTTCTCAAAGGTATTTGGATGTTTAACTGATGTGGATTTCAATGGTAATTAGGCATCTACATAACTTTGAGAATCTAGGCCATAATCCTTTTAAGACTGGCCCTGTTGTAACACTGGCCCTTTGGGATAAGGTTTAATTCTTTCAAAATCATCTTGCTGTATCTGAAGGGTAATATGGATGACTATGCCTCATTCTCATTTTCTGGGGCCAAACATGTCTCCTAGTGATGCATGAGAGAATACTCCCTTTTTAACATTCCTGTAGTGATACAAACTGCTTTGGAAAGTAATGCATGGAACAGAATGGAAAATTATGCTTGTTACTAGGAAACCTCAGTCCTAATCTTCAACAGGATATAAGCAAATAGTCTCATCATGTTTCCCCTTCAGATGCTACAACCTAAAGATCACTAAAAGCATCTGAAAATCGCTTTTCAAGAGAATGCCAGCCATTTTTTTTTCATTTTAAAATAAAGATTGATAAGGAGCCCACAGTATTAATAGCCTCCAGTTGGTTTATTATTCCACATTAAACACAGTATTCAAATCTCTTTATGTCAGAGACTTTTTAAAGGTTTTATTTTTCTTCACAAAGGTTGAAGTGGTGCCATTATTTATCAGCTAGGAAGAATAGGTGCATTGTATTGATTTCAGCAGTCTGCTGGTTTGTTCAGGGCTAATTCATAATGGATGCACTTTGATTTTTTTTAACAAACTTACAACTAAAGTACTGTAGCTGTGACTATAATTAAATATGAAACCTAGTTCTCATAAAAATTAAAGGACAATTTTAGCCTACGGTGATAAATACACTTCCTGGGACTGATTTCTTCCCCAGAACCATAGAACGATCAGAGAGGGCTTAAGAAAAACCCCACAAAAATCATTAGAAAGATTCCAACTGACTTCAAAGGGCTTAAAGTCAGGACCACAGGACCAGCTCAGTTAGAAAATTGTGTATTTATGTCTTGGTCTGAGTCCCTTCTGTGATGTAGTACACCACGGTGGGCTACGTCTACACTGGCCCCTTTTCCGGAAGGGGCATGTTAATTTCAGAAGCCGTAATAGGGAAATCCGCGGGGGATTTAAATATCCCCCGCGGCATTTAAATAAAAATGTCCGCCGCTTTTTTAAAAAAGCCGGAAAAGAGCGTCTACACTGGCCCCGATCCTCCGGAAAAAAAGCCCTTTTCTGGAGGATCTTTGAAGTAGGAATAAGATCCTCCGGAAAAGGGCTTTTTTTCCGGAGGATTGGGGCCAGTGTAGACGCTCTTTTCCGGCTTTTTTAAAAGCCGGAAAAAAGCGGCGGACATTTTTATTTAAATGCCGCGGGGGATATTTAAATCCCCCGCGGATTTCCCTATTACGGCTTGTGAAATTAACATGCCCCTTCCGGAAAAGGGGCCAGTGTAGATGTAGCCCACATGTGTACAGCCTTCCACAAAAGAAGGTGTTTAGTTTGTGTATTGCTGTGCAAAATTTAAAGAGGGATACTTTTTGAAATATATATGCACATGGACCAACCTGTGTTCCATAGTAGCTATTGTCAGTGTATTAGATATAAGGACTTGTACTTACTGAAAGCTGAAAGTTGTTGACTTATTGTGTACCTGGAGAATCAATGTAAGCTCAATAGAATGAATTTCAGCTGGGAGCATAGCCTGTATGATAGTATGTTTGTTTTTAATAAAGACTGATTTAAACAGTACTAGGGAGAAGGCTTTTGTCTGAAGCTATGGGACAGAAACAGCAGGTTTGATCTCTGGTAGCTTGAAATCTTTTATGTTTAAATAAAATTATGCCATCCTTATCGGTGCCAAGAAGCACCATATTATGTAAATAACAATTGGGCTGGGCATTAGTTAAAAAAATCATTTTATAGATATGTGAGGACAAAGGTGGATTCTTCATAACAAAACACATTCAACCATGGAACAATTCCACTGAAGTCAATGGATTTTTGTGTTAAGTAATGCAATGTGCTGGGAATTTTATCTCAATATTTCTAGGCAATGTTATCAAACCTGTAAAAATTCAACATTGATACTTACATTGTGAGAGACAGTCTTAAAAATGAAGCATAGTTTCTGAACTTCCTGATCAGCAAAAACAGGCTATTTTAAAAGCCCGTGGGAGGTATTTTCATTACATAAGTTCATTGTATTTTGCCTCTGTACTTCAATAAACTGTTTTTTTTTTGTCTATATTAGATCCATATTGAACACCAAAGGTCCAATTCTGCCACCCAGAAAAGTAAATATTGTAATTATTTTATTGGGTCTGTTTACATAATAAGGTACTTCTTGGCACCAGGAAGGATGGCACAATCAAAGCCTAAATGATAACTCTATAATCCACCTGAGAATGTAAATAATAATCCCTATTAGTATAAAAGCATATTTCTTTACAATTGAGCTAATCTTGTTTTGTTTTTATTTTGTTTTATTATTTTATTAAGGGTATGCTGTCTGAGGGGGAAACAAAACAAAGATAACAATCACAATGCATCATGAATATGATGTAAAGATGAGGACAATATAAATCCTCATGCACCATGTTATAAACAAATCTTTTATGTTGGTTCATTGCTATATGCTGGAAGAAAAACAGAACAAGATCCAAGAAATGAGAGAAAGATGACATTCAGCATACAGTTTGTGCAGCAGAAATAATATTATCCTGAGCAAGAACATTGTTATGCAACAATGACATGAGTGCATAACTATCTCCGAAACAGTTTAATCAGGACCACCAATAAAATTCCCTTTTCACACCATTCTGTCAACTGTCGGCTGGCTTTCTTTATGGCAAATTGGTCAGATTTTATACCACTTTGGGGGTATGTCTACACTGCAGCTTTTTTTCAGAAAAATGGCAATTTTCCGAGGAAAACCTATACTTAGGTCTACGCTGCTATTGCATTCTTTTCAACATAAAGTTGAAAGAATGGAGAGGTTTTTTCCGACAGCGGAAAACCTCTTTCTATGAGGAAGAAGTCTTTTTCTGAAAAAGCTTTTTCAGAAAAAGGCATGTGTGGGTGCAGAAGAGGGAGTTCCTTCGGAAGAAGAGGCCTCCAGGAAATAACACAGGTGCCCAGGTGGCCACTCCATCCAGACTAATCACACTTAAATGCGAGATAGCGTACAATCAATGTGGACGCTATCTTTCGAAAAAGCACATGGCTTTTTTGCACATGGCACATGCACTTTGGCTGTGTGGACTCTCTCTTTCAAAAAAAGTTTTTCCAGAAGATCTCTTCCAGGAAAGCTTTTTCCAAAAGAAGCTTGCAGTCTAGATATAGCCTGGGAGTGTAAACAGATTTAAAGCCATGCATATATGTAATATATGCCCACTTTAAGCCTCACTTATACAAACTAAAGGACAGAAAGGGACATATATCCTAATTCTTCAAGCACCTGTGTTCATGCTTAGCTTCACTTCAATAATACTCCTTATGCTACTAAACTTAATGTGGTACATTAGTGTTTGCAGGATTAGAGTCTTAATGGAAATGAGAGTCTGCTACTAAAACAAAGGACCACAGGCCAGATTCTCAGCTGGTAAAAATCTGCTTATCTCTGTTGACCTCTCCATCTGAGGTTCCAAATATAATGAGATTTGGGAAAGTCTTTCTTTCTTCTTTTATATGCTGTTCTTTCAACAGCAGACATACACAAGTTAGCGTGTTCTCACTGGTGCAGCACTTGTCCGCATGTGTTACTATGGGTATGTCTACACTACAGCACTAATTCCAACTAACTTAATTTGAATGAGTTAATTCAAACTAAGCTAACTCGAATTAGTGCATCTAGACCTAAAAACTAATTCGAGTTAGTGTTTTGCTAATTCGAACTAGCATGTCCACATAAGTGGACCCTGAACAGAAGTTAAGGCTGGCTGGAACAGGTGCCAGCAGGGCATCAGATGAGGACTTAGAGCGTGGAGCTGCTGCCTCAGGCTAGCTGAGGGCTGTGCTTAAAGGGACCTGACCCCCACCCCGGACAGACAGTTCTCAGGGTTCCCTGCTTGCTTGTCTATCTCAATGAGGGACAGCAAAGCAGTCCTGTCTTGACTCCGCACATCACAGCACTCAGCACATCACAGCACTCAGCAATCAGCCCGGCTGCACTTGCCGCAGGCTGCCATTCAGGGGGGGTCAATCGGGGGGCTGTCAGGATCCAGGAGAGCTTCCACCCCGAGGAGTCCACAGAGCCACCCCAGTCCTCCCCATTGGGGACTCGTACCGCATTACCCCCTCACCTCCTTCCACTTACCCCTCCCTAGCCCCCCTTCCTGATGTAAAAAATAAAGGACACGTGTGTTCAAAAATAGAAACTCTCTTTATTTAACAAAACGGGGGGGGAGGGTTAACTTTTGGGGAGATTGGGAAAAGGAGGTGGGAGAGGGGAAGAGAGAGGGTGGGAGAGGGGAGGGGGAAACCTGGGAGGAGGGAGCTGGAAGGGGGAAGCCAGGGGAAGAAGGAGGAGGGGAAGTATAAAACTATGGTACGCCATATCTTCAGTACTGAGTACAGATGTAGTCTCCTAACCTCAAAAGAGATGTTTTGGCCTTGGAAAGGGTTCAGAAAAGGGCAACTAAAATGATTAGGGGTTTGGAACAGGTCCCATATGAAGAGAGGCTAAAGAGACTGGGACTTTTCAGCTTAGAAAAGAGGAGACTGAGGGGGGATATAATAGAGGTCTATAAAATCATGAGTGGTGTGGAGTGGGTGCATAAAGAAAAGTTCTTCATTAGTTCCTATAATAGAAGGACTAGAGGACACCAAATGAAATGAATGGGTAGCAGGCTTCAAACTAATAAAAGAAAGTTCTTCTTCACAAAGCAATTAGTCAACCTGTGGAACTCCTTGCCACAGGAGGATATGAAGGCTAGAACTATAACAGAGTTTAAAGAGAAGTTAGATAAAATCCTGCTCCCAATGTTCTGCCTTGGGCTCTGCAAACCCTTTGGCTGGGCCTGCCTCTCCTCACCCCCTGGCTGTCCCAGCTAACCTAGTTGAAAATACCACTGAACTCATATAAGAGGTGTGGATGGGATGGAGGTTAAGGACAAATACCTGGGAAAGAGCTAGAACTAACAGTGAAGATATGCCCTAAATAATCAATAGGAATGAAGTCTGCTTCCCTTGAGACAAATATATAAACACTCAGCAGTATTCTGTCAACATTGTACTTCTTCTGTTAGATTTCTCTCTCTTTTTCAGAGACACATTATAGGCTACTCAGGGGAAGTTAACTCTTATTCCATCTATATTTATGCAAACACTGGGCTAGATTGTGCTCAGTCTTGCATTGGGCACAAAGGAAAAGGAAGAGGTCAAGAAGTCTTTTCTTTCTATTTTGTGCTTCCGTTTTCCTGACAGGTACAATCTCAGTGGGGAAAGTTAGCATGCTGATAATGAGTGTTCACAGCAATGCTATCTTTTCAACTATGGGTTGAGAGAGGGCTAGTTGATGCTAATTTCAGATCTGATTGTGATACCTTTGTTCACTCTGATTAGTCCTTTCCTTCAGAAGAGGTCTTGTTGAATTAAATGTGAATAGTTATGATGTAAGGTAGTATTCAGTGTAAAATTATCACAGACTGGGCTTTCATATGGAAGGAAATATATGTTGTGCATTTTAAAATCAGCCTGAATCCCTTAATACCTTATATTACAGAGTATCTTCTCTGTATCATCTCATCTGCAATGAAAACGTTGATTAAGAGCCACAGTCAGGACCACAGCATTTAAACATGAAGAAATGCAATGTTTTATTTACTAACTTTGTACAGTACATTCATCAGAGCTATGGAAACTTGGAAATTGTCCCTGACAAGCTATTCCTTCTCTCACTCTCTTGCTCTCTCACTCCTCGGCAAGCTCACAAGCTAAGCATGGCAAACTTAATTAAAGTCAGTTGTCTCTTTGTCCCTGAGGTCTCAGATGAAACAGCTCTCCCTAAACTTACTCAGTTACAAAGTGTTGTCTTGGTTCTTTTGTTCAGAAAGAGGTAAAGGCCCCTTAGCTACAGAAGGTGAAATCCTGTTTGCCTTGTTTTTCTCTTTAAACTACATTGTGCCATGTTCTTGAACATTTTTTCTCTCATATGACATCACAGTGAGACACTATCTCACTCTTAATATCATATAAAATGAAGACCTGTTGCAATGGTTTTGAAAGGGGTGACCTGCAGCAAAGTAGTTCACAGAGAAAAGATGCACCAAGACCACAATCGTAATTCATCATGCCCAACACTCCCATGTTTTTATCAGCATGACCACTGGAAGACCAAGCAAGATGGCAGCATCATCGAAATGTAGTTTTTTTGTTGCTGGTTAGGTCTGAGTAAGCACTTCTTTGAATTTACTATCACCTTAGTGAAAGAGTGATACAAAATTTTGTTTATCTTCTTGAAGTTATCCTTTTAATTTGTTTTAGAACTAAAAACAAGAGATTTGCAGAGCTGGGATACTTATAAGGAAAAAAAGGAAGCATTAGATAAAATTAGCACTCAAAGAAGCTATGTATTTTATCTCTGGTCACTGGTTACGACTATGTGAATTTTCACAGTTTCCAGGGGAGGGGTGCAGTGCTTACTCAAAACCTGTTGTTTTAATTCTCAGTCAATGTTCAAGAAATGGAATTCACCCTGCAAATGAGAATAAACTTTCATTTCAAGAGAAGAGAAAATTATGGATGTATTGAAAGAAAAAGTTTAAACTGAAAGTCAGATTTTGGGATATTCCACAGATGAAAATAAATCTATTAGTTGCCTCTGTACTGAAATATGAGCCACTTCATAAAGGAATAAGATTCTTTTAATGGTACACAGTCCCTTTTTAGGGCCCAGTCTGGCCAGAATTATGGGCTCGTGATTGTTTCAAAGTTAGGCTTTGTGGAATTTGTAATCTCTAGGAAGCCTGTGGGTCATATGACCAGGCTGAGACCAAGGCCTACAGAAAAAAGAAGCTAAGGGGGGGGGGGGAGAGGAAAAGAAGGAAGTCTTGATGCTGACTTTCAGAGAGCTCTTGTGTATAGTAGGGAGAGGTGTTTTGGTTGTGAGATGAGAAGTAGTGCTGCGTTCATAGGTCTTTTCTGACAAAAGATTGTGCAAGGAGATTCAGTGAGCCTCTGGCTAGAAGCCATTCAGAAGGCAATGGACAGTCTGGGGAAAAAGGGTAAAAACTCCTCACAACTAGGGTGCTACAGTCTCCCTTAAGTTTCCTACCAAAGCAAGAAGCTGTTTCCTGCCTCATTGGCCAGGAGCAAGAGGAATGCAGGTAGCTTGCTTTATGTAGTCCTCTCCCTCCACCTTTCACATGAGTGAGAGGAATGCAGGCTTATCAATCAGAACACAAGGCTCAGTCCAAACTCCTGCTTGGCTGGAGTTGGAATCAGAGCTCCTGAGATACTGGTTCTATCTCCTGATTGGCAAGAACAGAACTGCAGCAGCAAATGCAAAACACAGTAAGAGCAGTCACACTGCTAGCATGCCTCTCTTGGCTTATTCTTTGATCCTCACTAGTCAGCAAAAGCTACCCTGTTGTTTCTCTCTCCTCCTCCTAGCCAAACTGCTTGAAAAGATAATTCATTCTTCTATCCTCTCTCCTCCTGGGCTAGCTTGTGTTCTCTCTACCCACAGGAAGGCAGAGGTGATTTGAGACTAACAAACATGTAGATAGTACCATGAGCTTTTGTGGGCACAACCCACTTCTTCAGATGAATGGAGCAAGGGACTCTGCAGAACCATTGGTTGTTTTTAACTGTATCCTCACTGCACCTTTAGCTCGAAATAAACTACGCAATTTGAAATTGCATAGCTTATTTCAAGTTAATTTCAAAATAGCTTATTTTGTAATTTGGTGCTGTCCTCTTCCTTCAACTTCCTGCTGTGTAGACAGTGCCAAAAGCCAAATTAAGCTATTTCAACTCAAGCTATGCAATTGATATAGCTGAAGTTGTGTAGCTCAATTCGCGTTTTGCCCTGCTGTGAAGATGTACCCCAAGAGACTGTGGATTATTGCTTCAGCAGAAATCTGGAAACTCTGTATTTGCAAACTTCTATGTTATTACTGGGAAACAAACAAACCCAGGAGTTTTCAGGTGTCTCAGTAGCCCCTAGAATGGAATCATGATTGAAGCTCCCCTCCACTCAAATCTGAACTGACATTCCTGCCTCACAAACCCTAATGCAAAACTGTGGGGACCTCTCCAATGATGGATCTATGGACTGATGTGAACTCTGATAGAACATAAATAAATCTACCTGAAGTCCCTAAGTGAGAGTGCTATGGAAACCTGAGCACAAGGTTTTGATGGAAGAGGGTTTACATTGAAAGTGCTGGGATCTAATGTGTACATTTATAAGTCAGACCCCAGTAGGGAGGTATATGATTGCATCAGAGGCCCAGAAAGGGAAATTGAGGTGTAGCTGTTGCTCTTGATGATGGACTAAATAATGTGACCTTGTAATAGTGCACCATTACATACCTGAATAGCATTTCCCATGTTACTTGTCTATAAATTGAGGAAGGCCATCCTTAAGGGGATCCGGGGCCAGGGGTAATACCCCTCCCCCCCAGTGCCTCGGACAACCCCCCCACTGCAGGCCCCACCCTGCCTCTGCTTCACCAACCCTGCCCCCACTCCATGTCTTCCCTCAGGTCCCACCCCTACCTCACTGCTACCGCACCCCTTTCTGTCCCTGCTCCGCTGTCTTGCCCCCTCCTCAGTATGATGTAAGCCAGGGGATTACCACAGCTGGCATCAGTGGTTGTCCCCCTTTCCTTGCACTTATTGCAGTGACAGGAATCAGAGTGACCTGACAGCCTGCTCCTCTCTGCCCCGCTGCCCTCTTCCAGCCCTCTGCACTTATCTTCACCACAGCAGCAGGAAACAGAGTGTCCTGGGACTGGGGCACTCTGCTTCCTGCTGCCGTGGAGATGATAAGTGCAGCAGCCCAGGAGAGGGCTGTGGTGCAGGGTGGAGTGCACCGCTCTGCTGAGCTGTTCTGGATTCCACCACTCTGGTGAGTATGGGGAGACGGGAGCACCTGTTGCTACCCTGTGCTACACCCTCAGGTAATCCCCTGGATCCCATGCATAGGATGGTGGAGGCAGCTGCCATAGGGCCTCCCAAAGTGCAGGGCCTGGAGAGACCACCACAAGACATCCTATGGATGGGATGGCTCTGGCATCAAGGAAGGGAAGAGCAGCTTCTGCAGGGCCACTACATTTCCTTCTGAGCACAGGGACTGGAGGGGAAGTTTGCCTTTCCAATGTGCCAGTCAGTGCAGCTGGGCTGGGGTAGAGGGGGAAGCAATCTGTTTCTGCTAGAGAGATAGCACAATGAACTCCCACTTACCACCTAAAGTAAGGTGGAAGGAGGGGCTGAAGTTTTTGAGTAGGGTTTGTGACACTCCACAATCTAGACCTCTAAGGTGAGTGACCAGAGAATGCTTCTGTACTTAAGTAACTCTCATGTCTTTGTTGATTAGTTTCCTCAAGCAAAACTCCTAATAATATCTAAAAATGTTAATAGGAATCCTGCCTGAATTCAGTGAAAACTGAATGAGAACTTCAAGATTTGGGCCAGAGGGCTTAAAGACAACATAAAGCAATACAGGCAGTCCCCGAGTTACGCGGATATGACTTATGTCGGATCCGCAGTTACGAATGGGGTTTTTCTCGCCCCGGAGGACGGGAGCGGCAGGACGCCCAGATGCGCCACGATCCCGCCACCTGCGTCCTCCGGAGCAAGAAAAGCTGCTCCACGTCTCCCTGGTCTGCTGGGGGGCGAGCCCCCCCAGCAGACCAGGGAGATGCTGAGCAAAGCCGCGGAGCACGCGGGCAGCGGCACAGCCCAGATGCGCCGCAGCTGTCCCGCTGCCCGCGTGCTCCGCGGCTTTGCTCCCCATCTCCCTGGTCTGCTGGTCTGCTGGAGACCAGCAGACCAGGGAGATGCGGAGCAAAGCCGCGGAGGACCCGGGCGGCGGGATCGTGGTGCGTCTCGGTCCGCCGCTCCCGTCTCCCTGGTCTGCTGGGGGAGGAGGGGGCGCAGCTAGTGCACCTCCCCCCCAGAAGACCAGGCTTTTCTCCGGACTCCTGTGGTAGAGCAGCTGGGGCGCTGCCGGTTGGTCCCGTAGCGCCGCTCTGGGCGCTTCTAGACCAACCCGGCAGCACCCCAGCTGCTCTGCCCCAGGCGTCCTGATTCAGCTGCTGCTGGTCAGTTTCAGCAGCGGCTGAATCAGGATGCCTGGGGCAGAGCAGCTGGGGTGCTGCTGGGTTGCTCCAGTAGCGCCGAGGAGCGGCGCTACTGGAGCAACCCAGCAGCACCCCATCTGCTCTGCCCCAGGCGTCCCCAAGTCAGCCGCTGCTGAAACTGACCAACGCTGACTACAGGAAACCCGAGGCAGAGTTGCTCTGCCCCGGGCTTCCTGGAATCAGCCGCTGATCAGTTTCAGCAGCAGCTGACTTGGGGACGCCTGAGGTTCTTAAGTTGAATCTGTATGTAAGAACTGGCATCCAGATTCAGCCTGTTGAAACTGATCAGCGGCTGATTCCAGGAAGCCCGGGGCAGAGCAACTCTGCCTCGGGCTTCCTGTAGTCAGCCGCTGGTCAGTTTCAGCAGCGGATGAATCTGGATGCCAGTTCCGACTTACATACAGATTCAAATTAAGAACAAACCTACAGTCCCTATCTTGTACGTAACCCGGGGACTGCCTGTATTTGAAAATAATATTCAAAACTGACAAATGCAATTTTTGTACCTATTTGTGCATATAGTTCTACACATGTGCATATACACTGCTATTTGAAAACCTGACCTGCAAAACTGCACACCAAATTGGCTGGTATAAATTCTTTACAGAGACAATTGCATATTTGCTAGTTTACTGCCCATTTTTGAAAATTTTGTCCTAAAAATGAAAATGCAAGGATATTATGTCTACAGAACTATGAGGACATTAATACTTTCCCTTCTGGGATTTGAAGATCTAATTGAAAATTTAGTAGCTGCAACACTTAGAAAATGTTTATTTTATTCCTACAAATAGAAAACACTTTCAAATTCCAGAGATAAAATGAAGATGCAAAGTGCACTCTAATACCCCACTAAGGGAATAATTTACTGGGTCATCATTGTCTCTTCTTACTTTAAAAGTGATTGGGATGTGTATCATTTAAAAAGGAATAAGGAAGCTTTATTCTAAAGCAGAAAAAATCCACTTATTTTGAAATATTTTTATGATATTTTAGCTTAGAGAATTTTGAAGACAATTTTCTTTGAACCAGCAATGCATTTTACGTATTTGACCCTAAAATATTTTCATGGAAACACAAATTCATAGAACTGGAAGGCATCTCAAGAGGTCATCAAGTTCAGTTCTCTGCACTCATGGCAGGACCAAGAACTATCTGGACCATCCCATTCACTGAGGTCCCCAACTACTCACAACTTCAATGGGGGGGAGAGTGATTGAAGTTGCAGCAGAAACCAAAATCTAGCTATCGTACAATAGGAAAAATTTTGGAAGATTTATAAAGGCAACTTTGGCTTATTTGCTGCCAACAGTGCACGTGTAGGGAGGGCGCAAAGAAAAGGACTAGGTAGTCTGTGATGATCCCAATTAGTTCTGCAGCAGCAATATTTCAAATATGTGTCTCAGTCTGTCATTTGGAATAACGGTATAATTGGTACCATATCAAGAAAGTGTGAAAGTTGTTTTCACCTGTTTGTTACCTTTTAGGTCAATCTGACTGCAGAAGGAAAAATATTCTTGGCTCAAAAGACAGTTTAGATAGTAACCGCTGTCTGTGATTTATAGTTTTAATTAAAAATGTTTTAGGCTTTAATTAAAAAGGTACATGAGTGCTCAATATTTAAGAAAAATGTCTTTGTGTCAATTGGATAACATAAAATCAGATGAGAAGCATATTTCTAGTCAGAAGCATAACATGCAATAAGCTGTATATATAATTAAAAAGTAAATTTAAACTGATATCAGATAACTGCTTGACAAATGAAATAAAAGGGTAAATCCTAAATAAACAATGAAGGAAATATTTCCTTTTCTGTTTGTAAGATCACTTTAAAAATCTAATGGTACAAACTTGATTTCTTTAATTTATAGCAAATACAGACTATTAAGCTGAGTAACAGGTTATTATGTTTAATTTCATTGATGTTCAATTCATAACATGTAGCAAGAGTTGGGAAGTGACAAGCCAAAGTATATCATGGAATAATAGAAATTAGCTTAATTTCAGAAGCTACCTGAAGTTGTTCTGACTAGACAGATGTTTTAGGATTTCTGCCATACAAAACCGAGACAGGTAGAGTATGCCTTGGTGTCAGCAAAGACCAGATTTTAAAAGGTATTTAAGTTCTTCTTAAATTGGATTGCAGGATTTAAGTGATTCAATCCCAAGTCTCAGTTTCAGAAGAGATAGAAGCCCAGATCCTCTAAGGTATTTAGGCACCTAATTCTCACTGAAAACAATGGGAGTCAGATTCTCAAAGGTATTTAGCTATCTAGGTTGTAGGTACTTTGGGTGGAATTCATAAGGTGGGATTGAAGACCGCAATACTAAGCCTCACTCTGCAACCTAACAGATTTCTCAACTCTTTAGGTACCCAGGCACTCTGTATGATACTGGGAGAGATGAATCTGAGGAACTGTCCCGGATTGAAGTGTCATTAGAGGAGGTTTTGGAACAAATAGAAAAACTTAATGTTAACAAATCTCCAGGACCGGATGGCATTCATCCAAGGGTTCTAAAAGAACTCAAATGGGAAATTGCTGAGCTATTATCTGTGGTTTGTAACCTATCCTTTAAATCAGCTTCCGTACCTAATGACTGGAAGGTAGCTAACGTGACACCAATATTTAAAAAGGGCTCTAGAGGCAATCCTGGCAATTACAGACCGGTAAGTCTAACTTCAGTACCGGGCAAATTAGTCGAAACAATAGTAAAGAATAAAATTGTGAAGCATGTAGAAAAACATAATTTGTTGGACAAAAGTCAGCATGGTTTCTGTAAAGGGAAATCCTGTCTTACTAATCTATTAGGGTATGTCTACACTACAGCGCTAATTCGAACTAACTTAGTTCGAATTAGTTAATTTGAACTAAGATAATTCGAACTAACGCATACAGACTAAAAAACTAGTTCGAATTAGCGTTTTGCTAATTCGAACTAGCATGTCCACACAGAGTGGACCATGAACCGGGGTTAAGGATGGCCGGAAGCAGTGCTGGCAGGGCATCAGATGAGGACTTAGAGCATGGAGCTGCTGTCTCAGGCTAGCCGAGGGCTGTGCTTAAAGGGACCCGACCCCCACCCCGGACAGACAGTTGTCAGGGGTGCCCTGCTTGCAAAGCAGTCCTGGCTTGGTTTGCCCTGAGTACCCTCACTGGGCACATCACAGCACTCGGCCATCAGACCGGCTGCACTTGCCGCAGGCTGCCATCTGGGGAGAGCTGCACCCCCAGAAGCCCGCAGAGCCAGCCCAGTCCTCCCCATCGGGGACTCATACCCCATTCCTCCCTCACCTCCTTCCACTTACCTCTCCCTACCCCCCCTTCCTGATGTACAAAATAAAGGACAATTGTGTTCAAAAATAGAATCTCTCTTTATTGAACAAAACTGGGGGAGACTGGGAAAAGGAGGTGGGAGAGGGGAAGAGAGAGGGTGGGAGAGGGGAGGGCAACTACAATGATTAGGGGTTTGGAACAGGTCCCATATGAAGAGAGGCTAAAGAGACTAGGACTTTTCAGCTTAGAAAAGAGGAGATGGAGGGGGGATATGATAGAGGTATGTAAAAGCATGAGCGGGGTGGAGAGGGTGCATACAGAAAAGTTCTTCATTAGTTCCCATAATAGAAGGACTAGAGACACCAAAGGAAAGGAATGGGTAGCAGGCTTCAAACTAATAACAGAAAGTTCTTCTTCACAAAGCAATTAGTCAACCTGTGGAACTCCTTGCCACAGGAGGCTATGAAGGCTAGAACTATAACAGAGTTTAAAGAGAAGTGAGATCAATTCATGGAGGTTGGGACCTTTGGCCAGTACGGCCGTTCTTATGTTCTTATGAGATGGAGGCGCCTAAGAAAGGTATTCACAAAAGTCAGCAAGCTGACTGGAGAGCCAGCTGAATTGGAACCCTGGGCAGCAGTGGGACTTCTGTGAGTGGGCTGGCAGTACTCCCACATACCCTACTTCCTGCACCATTGGAGTTACACACTGAACTTTGGGGTCAGACGGAAACCCCTATTGTCACTTGGGGTTCACAGCAGTGAATCTTCTGGAGATTAGGCGCCTAAGTGAGGTCATCCCTTCTTCATGAAAAACTGAGGAGGTGGTGGCGAGGGTGCCTCCTTTTATAACTTTTAGTTCAGTGGTTAAAGGACTCAGCCAGCATGTAAGAGACTATGGTTTTTATCTCCTTTCTCTCTGGTGTGGTGCAAGAGTTAGAACTGTGGTCTTTAACTTCTTAGAAGAGTGCCCAACTTCCGGGGTATTCTGGAGAACACGTGTTGGGAGCACGTGTTGGGAGAATCTACAGCCCAATGGTTAGAGATCAAGAAACCTACCCCAGAATGCCCCATAGTCTAGCAATTAGTCACTGGCCTGCCTGGGATACCAAGTTCAAATGGATGCTCCACCTCAGGGTGAGTGGATAGTTGAAATGGTGTCCCCTATGTTTGCAGTGAATAATTTAGCCACTGGGCTGTAGGTTAGAAGCAGGGGAGCCATTGCTATCACCTCTTCCTTCCAGCCTCTTTTGATGCCCTCTGATCATATCAGCCAGCTTGTCCACAAAAAGGCAGGCTACATAGGGCAAACACTTTCTCCGTGAATACCTCTAGGGCATAGGTGTGAATCAGGCAGTGAGTTGCTGGGCGGTGTTGGGTGGTTAAGCCCAAGTCCAGATACCAAAATTTAGGAGCTTTGGAGACTTTAAGAGTGTAAAGGTGACAACAGGGTTAGGCAGCATCCAAGCAGGGGTTTTGTGAATGGCATGAGTGCCTGAAATTTGAACTTCAATATTAGTAACCTTAATACCTCACTAGAGTCAATCAAATGTAGGCTTCTAAATTCTATTGCCTCTGAATGAGACTTGGGCTCGAAAGAGTCATATACACAACGTTGCTTAGGGGCCTAATTCTGTCAGTTAGTCACGGGTGGCATTTTCAAGCCCAGCTGCTGCCTACTTGCTAGGTGTCTAATTTTCTGTGGGTGAAATGCACAAAACTATGTAAGTCCTCACACACACACTATAGCTAATGAGCTGCTTGGAGTCTTATCACAAGACAAATCTCCAGCTGTCTTGAAGCAGGATTCTTCACTATATATTTTCCCTCCTAACTTGCAAGGGAGCTTGATTATGTCGGACTAATGAGAGCATAGCTTTAGGATCAGATTCTGCAGGAAGGATAGTCCAGGGGACTTTGTCCAGTGATTGAGGCAATTACTGGGATGTGGGAGACTTATATTAAAATCCCTGCTCTGAATAAGGCAGAACAGGACTGGACTCTGGATATCCCCCATCCTACTGGTCCATTCGCTACAATTTTTTTTCTCTGTTGTTGTTATCGATTAATTGTGAGAAGAGATCTAACCCGGCTTAGGCACCTAACTCTGGGAGACCATTTATGGCTGAGAAGCCCAAGTGGAGGGAGATGCCTCTCTCCAACTTATCAATGAGGCACCTAAAGCCCATATTAATGGGAGTTCTAGGTCTAAATCCTACCCTTTTCCTCGCTAGCTTAGGCAGTTCACTACTCAGCTTGCTGGCTTCTGGGAATCCTGATCTTATGTAGCCCTCACCACACAAAACAACTAAAAATCAGGAAAGAGTTAATATACAGCCCCTACAAATGCTTTTAAATACCCTGTCTAGTATTTCCAATATTTGAATGTCTTCTGTCTATCTAAGATACCCCATAGCACCAAGTCTGTAGTGTCTAAGTATCGTTCATGGAACCAGACAGGAGTACCTGGGAGAGGATCATCATTGCATCAACCAACCAGAAGTTACCAATTGTTCCATCTTAACTGTGTGTGGAGGGGGGGTGGAGGGGGAGGGAACCCTGACCTATTTAATGACCTCTACATTTCCTTGGTTGTAGAAACTGCTAATCTATGCTTTGACCCTTTTTGTCCATAGAGACTGTTAGCCTCATTTGTTTCTTGCTCTGGTTGCAATCACTTGATCTATGACAGTGATTTTGCTTAAATGAAATCAGACTCTTAGATACATTTATAGTTATCAACATTTGAAGTTGGTTACAAATAAGTATTTCCTGCATGTTATCTTTAATTCATTATTCTGTATTAAGATACCATGGGACCCTAATTCTGATATAAACGTATCACAATACATAAGTTATAACCTTCCAGCCTGGCCCAACTAGTTTGCTGTGGCTATAGTTATCTTAGCAGAAAAATCATAAGAGACTGAACAGGTTTCTTAAGCAGTGAAGGGATGAGTTGAGAATGAATTTGAAAGACTAAATGGAAACATGAAAAGATTCTATTTCTACAGACAGGTGCTCTGTCATTGACCTTTGCTCTAATTGGTGCCTGTATCTTTTTTTTTTTTTTTGAATGGGACTCAGTGCCTCTTTTCTTGGTACTTTGCTGAAAGCTTTGCTGCCCCTTTCCTCATTAGCATCTCTTCCACTAAACTCAGACCTTTTCACAATGTTTCAGAAAAGGTGTAAATGGCAAGAGCACACCTTCATTGCTCTTTGTCATCTTCCAATCTGTTCCAATCTGCACTCTGGAGTAACAGTAGAATGTAAATATAGTCTGCATCAAAAAGGGTTTTAATGCCATGTCCACCATATCTATAAACTTCCTGGTCCTTGCTGAGTTCTTCTCAACAGCTTCTCCCGTGTTCATCTATTTTTACATCTGTTCTTGAGGGCCAGGATATCTACTTTTCCTTGTAGTAGTCTTGTTTCAGGCTGAGGAAAGAAACTGTGGCCCAAACATGTTTCAGGACCTGACACATGCAACGAAGGGCAGTGGGCAGGGGTGGAGTTTTAGGGTATGTCTAGACTACATTGTTATTTCAAAAAAACTTCACCTACATCCACACTACAATTACATTCTTTTGAAATTAAATCGAAAGAACGCAGTTTTTTTCGACATTGGTAAACCTCAAATTACGAGGAAAAACGACTTTTTCGAAAGAGCTCTTTTGAAAAAAGGTGTGTGTGGATGCAGAAAAAAGGTGTGTGTGGTTTTGAGATATAGATGCTTTCTTTCAAAACAAGATTTTTCAAAAGAGCTCTTTCAAAAAAGCTTTTTTCAAAAGAAGCTTGCAGTCTACATTTACCCCAATGGTCAAACACAAGGCCCAGAAGGCATCCTGGGACACGTCTAGACTGTCTGCGGCTTTCGAAAGATAATCTGCAAATTTGTCACGAATTTGCATATTTTCTTCTGATCCCATTTTTGGAAGAGGATTTTTTTTCAAAAAAATAAAAAAGCTGTCTAGATGCGGTTCTTTCAAACAAACAAAAAAAACACACCTTTTCTGAAAGAATCCTGTACACCTCATTTTTTTAGGAAGAAGGGTTCTTTCAAAAACGGGGATTTTTTTGGAAGAACCGTGTCTCAACTGCTTTTTTTTCGAAAAAACTTCCGAAAATGGGATCAGAAGAAGATAGGCAAATTTGCATCAAATTTGCATATCTTCTTTCGAAAGTCACAGGCGGTCTAGACATGTCCTTGCTGAAAAGAGAATGATTGTTTAGGAACTCTGAGAACTATGCATGCCACAGCATTCCTTACAACTGCTTCAGAATGGAGCAATATGTCCCCTTCTCTTTTCTTCTCGGCTGATCGGTGCATGCAGGATCCCCTTTGGCCCTATGAAGCATCTGTTAGCCAGACAGCTCTGTTCTAGCACAGGAAAGTTCATAGGCACATACACAGACTTGCTTCTGTGAAGGTGCCCTGTGTGAGTGTACCTCTGATTATAATTGGCTTGTAGAAAGTGCTTTTGTTGTGCATTTTGCAGTCCCTCTGTATAAAGACTGGGTTCTTCAAAGCAAGAAAAAGCTCCCTTCCTGGGACTGTTTTGACGTGCCACATCCATCCTTTATATTTTAATATTCTTATCAAAACTCAAACTTGTTGGGGATGAACCTTGGAAATGAGAAGTAGTGACTATACCTTTAGAAAGTCTTTGAAAGTTTTTCCTATTGAATTGCCAACCCTGATTCCAAAACAGTTCCAAGGTCTGCATGATGTATACACTACTCTACCCAAGAGCACATTTGACTTTATCTTGAATAATATAAATGGAACGATATTCTAACTCTTCACAAATGCACGCTAGGGACCTAATCTTTTCTAATTCTGCACCAATCATTTAAATTGAATAAACTGGCATACATTTTATGTGCATAGGGCAATAGAGACATTAATTACTTGTGTGGCCTTTGTACATCTCTGGGTCACTGCGTAAGTGTGAAAAATTGTAACTTAAACCATGTGTTATGACTTATTTTCTGTATAACTTGCTTGTAATATAACAGATCAAATAATAAGACATCAAATGTAAAATGTAAAAATTACTGAACAGCTGGGTAATGGCTTTGTTTCTCAAATCACATTTGTGATAAGTGATGCAAGATAAACACCAACTGCTGGCTTTCTTAGCCGAAACATATTGGTTTCATAGCTAAACCCATCAAAACTAAAATAAGATTACAATTGTCTTTTTTACTTTAAAAACACAAAACAAAAATGTTAGCATTAGAGATGTGTTTAATAGGATTGAAAAAATAGGGGACTTTTTGACAAGGGACAGGGAAGGCCATAATACATTATGCGCTGAAGCTCCATTTCTAGGGCTAGTCCAGATGCTGTAACAGTGCTTTCCAAATGTCTGTTTCTGGGGACATGTCATACTCTGTCTCTTCAAGGAAGGGTACCTGGGGTGTGGATGCTGCTTGGTCAGCTACCAAATTGTTGACAATCTTTCTTGGTCTATGGAAACCCACCCTCAGTCTAGGGTACTACAGCCCAGTGGCTAAAGTTAAATAGGATAGCCCTTAGGTTAGTGCAGTATGACCTAACAGCCAGAGTCAATGAGGTGTAACCCTTGGGTTAGGGCATGACAGCCTAATGGCTAGAGTCAATGAGGTATAAGGGTGACAGCACCGGAAGGGGGAACTGTGCTTACCCTACTTCTCTGGGTCCCAACCCAGGTTCCTGTGAGTGGCAGAGCATTCTACCACTTGCTCAGTGGTAACTCTGACGGAAACACGCTGAGATACCACTCTGACACCCTCCTGGGTCACTTTCTACCAGCGCTGATGCAGGTCCCCTTCCAGAGGGCCTCTGGATCCTCCATTTCCCCTTCAGCCACCTCTCTCTGGGACTCCTCTGGCACTGGTAGCTCGTGGCGGTCTCCTGGGTCTCACTGTCTGAGTCTCTGGCTTTTACAGCTCTGAAGCTCCTGCTGGAGGTCTTTCTCCTCTGGTGGCCAGACCAGGCTGAGCTGTGCGACTGTCTTTTATGTTGCCCCTATATTTGGAGCATGCCCAGTCTGGGTGAAGGGGCAGGACTTCCTCTCCCCACCTGATTCAGTGTGGGGTATGCACACGCTGTCACAGGACACTAACCCAGTACAGTATCAGAGGGGTAGCCATGTTAATCTGAATCTGCAAAAGTGACTAGGAGTCCTGTGGCACCTTATAGACTAACAGATTTATTGGAGAGTAAGCTTTCGTGGGCAAAGACCCACTTCGTCAGATGCATGTAGTGGAAATTCCAGAGGCAGATATACATATATTATATATACCTGCCTCTGGAATTTCCACTACATGCATCTGACGAAGTGGGTCTTTACCCATGAAAGCTTATGCTCCAATAATTCTGTTAGTCTATAAGGTGTCACAGGACTCCTTGTCACTTTTGCTAACCCAGTACAGTGATTTGGTGTCCTTGTATATATGCAGATTTGGGGAGCAATAGGTATTTTGATTGCAAACAGATATCTTGATATATATGGATTTGTATATTTCACATTAGACTGAATTCTTATTAGGCAGAACTTTTCTTGAGGTTTATTGGTGCATTACTCACTAACATTAAATATCACAAAAAGTTATGGGTAAAGTTTGTCAGGATTCAGTATTTGACTTTCCTCAAGGATCTTGTTGTAACTGTTCTAAAGTCTTCTATCCACAAGTGATAGGCCTGGATTCTTAAGATACAGAGCAAAGATTACTCCTTCAGGTATGCTTACCACAGAAATGACCAATGAAGATTATCTCCTCCGGGGCTGGCCATGTGGTACAACTTTTTATTCCCTCAGTTGACTACATTACATAACATAATTAAATGGAAAGAGACTTTAATTAAAATAGCGTACTGTTCCTTTCTGTGCTTTAAGTGACAGAAGTATATGGCTGCACATTCAGACCATTTGTAAATGTAGCAAAATACTTTCAGACTGTAATTCATGTATTTGTTAAAAGAACTCTCACTGCTTCTGTGACTGAGCTTTGCCAACTCATTATATTTTTCCAGGCCATCTGCACAAAAAGACCCTAGCATGTTCTTGCCCATTCCGTTGTGGTCACATTGGACTGTAGATTAAGAGAGAAATAGCTGGAGTAAATCCAGCATTAGAATTTGTCCAAATGAAAGAAGGGAGGAAAAGATCCCATTTTTCACAGCATGCCCTGTGCCAGGAATATTCTCACCAATTGTGTACATCTTGCAGCTTTTCTCTCCTCCTCAAATTTTTCCTCAAGCAAAGATCTACAAGCCTGGAATCCACATCTACTGGCTCTTTGGGCAGATGTTGTGGCTACAGCAACATCTGACTTTGATGGTAAAGTGGGGCACAGTAGCCCAAAAGCCTCATGGACAGCTCCAACACCAGTGGATGTCCCAACCATCGAGGCCCTGTCTGCTAGTACCTACTGCTTTCCCTGATTAGCCCAGGCATGCAGCTGAATGCCCAGGAAAAGCACCTGAAGCTTTTGCTGAATCTAGATAGATCCTGGCTTGCTGCTGTCATGAATCTTTCTGTGTGGTCCTGATACCTAGCCGTGCTTCTGGCTTCTGGCCCCACCCTTGTTCCTCGTAACTAGCCTCAGTCCTGGTCCCAGTTCCTGTTACTTGGTTCCATGCTTCTGATACCTCACTTTGACTCTGTTCCACTCCCCTTGACTCAACTGACCTACTTGCCTCCAACCCAATGTAGCTCATCCATTTCAACTCTGACCTTGTGTCCTGACACTAGAATGGACTTTTGCTTCTGACTTTGACCCACTGGACTGAACTTGGACCTCACTGGCAAGTCTCCTGACATCTCAAAATTTGTTTCTTTCCACACTCAAGTCCTCTCCATCACCAACTCCTCACACCCTCTTTATGTTTTTGTCCTTCCCATCTTTGAGTAAGGATTTTAAGTCCTTAAGTGCTGAATGCTGCCATCCTTACTCACTTGGGGTACGTCACCACTGAGCGGCTATTTCAGGATACTGGAGGTATCCCAAAATAGCTACCTCTCATCTTAACAAGCCACCGGTTATTTTGAGATATTTTTCGAAATAATAGGCGTGCCATTTTGGCATCCCTGTAATCCTCATTCTACTAGGGTAAATGATGTTTTGAAATAGTGGATTATTTTGAAATTTGGCACTGTGTAGAAGTGCCAGATTTCAAAATAAATAAGATACGCTATTTGCATAGAGCAAATTGCATATCTTATTTCGAGTTTCGGGTGCTGTGTAGATGCCTGTGAGTATATTAGTCTTGAGTAATCCTATCGGGTGCATCTACACAGCACCCGAAACTCAAAATAAGATACGCAATTTGCGCTACACAGTGCCAAATTTTGAAATTACACTCTGTTTTAAGACATCCTTTAACCCTTATGGAAGAAGGGTTCCCAGGATGCCAAAATGGTGTGCCCGTTATTTTGAAAAGTATTTCAAAATAACGGGCAACTTGTGAAGACACAGTGCAGATATACCCATTGAAGTGAATATATTATTTACCATGAGTAAGTCTGGCAATACAGCTGGTACACAAATACTGGTGGAAGTTAGGTTGACAAGCCATTTCCAGTCTAAGACCCACTCAAAACTTTACCATTCCTTGTACTATTAGGAAATGTATGTATTTATTTGTTTGTGCTTAATAGTGAGTTTTTAAAATAAAGTTTGAATAAAAGTTGAGGGTTTCCCCACTAAGTAAAAAAAAGGGGGAGAGAGGAGGGGAATAATTTCTTACAGTATAAAAAGTCTTATAGCTTTAAACAATGTCTATACAGGCAGTCCCCGACTTACGCGGATCTGACTTACGTCGGATCCGCACTTACGAACGGGGCTTTCTCGCCCGGAGGTCGAGGTGGCGGATTGCTACCTGCGAGCTCCGGGGCGAGAAAGCCCCGTTCGTAAGCTGCTCCGGTGCCCCTGGTCTGCTGGAGACCGTCTCCAGCAGACCAGGGGCACCGGGCGGGTTCCCGCGCTTCTGAGGCTTTGCCAGAGCAAAGCCTCAGAAGCGCGGGGAACCGCCGCTGCTGCCGCTTCAGTCCCGGTGCCTGTGGTCTGCTGGGGACCGTCCCCAGCAGACCACAGGCACCGGGACTGAAGCGGCAGCCACGGCGGGGTCCCGCGCCTCTGAGACTTTGTCAGAGCAAAGCCTCAGAGGCGCGGCACCCCGCTGCCGCTGCGGCTCTGCTCCCTGTGTCCCTGGTCTGCTGGGGGGGGGGGAGGGGGGCGAAGCTAGTGTGCCCCCCCCAGCAGACCAGGCTTTTGTTTTGGACCCTGGGGCAGAGCAGCTGGGGCGCTGCCGATTGGTCCTGCAGCGCCTCTCTGGGCACTACTGGACCAACCCGGCAGCACCCCAGCTGCTCTGCCCCAGGTCCTGATTCAGCCGCTGCTGGTCAGTTTCAGCAGCGGCTGAATCAGGATGCCTGGGGCAGAGCAGATGGGGTGCTGCTGGGTTGGTCCAGTAGCACCGAGGAGCGGCGCTACTGGAGCAACCCAGCAGAACCCCAGCTGCTCTGCCCCAGGCGTCCCCAATCAGCTTCTGCTGAAACTGACCAGCGCTGACTACAGGAAGCCCAAGGCAGAGTTGCTCTGCCCCGGGCTTCCTGGAATCAGCTGCTGATCAGTTTCAGTAGCAGCTGACTTGGGGACGCCTGGGGTTCTTAAGTTGATTCTGTATGTAAGTCAGAACTGGCGGTCAGAATCTGGACGCCAGTTCCGACTTACATACAGATTCAACTTAAGAACAAACCTACAGTCCCTATCTTGTACGTAACCCGGGGACTGCCTGTACAATTGAAATAACTGCGCTTTAAAGACAAAGTTTCACAGGAGAAATAGTTTGCACAAAGGATGAGTGTCTAAGTGTGCCACTGAAAACTGGGGTTGGTTTGGCCAAGATTGGAGCACTGAACATCACACTTCATATATGTACAGCTCACTGTTGAGCAATTATAGCACCTTTAAAGTAAAGTTTGGAAGGAAATGAGGCAGGTTGTTCTCTCCATGTGTTCATGAGGAACCAAGATCCAAAGGGAATATGTTTGACCTAAAAGGTGACTATTAAGTGAGGCAGGTGTTCTTGCCTTGTTCATTGTATATCTTGTATAAAAATGGTTATTTTTCTGTCTAAAAAATGCACTCATGAAAGACTGTGTGTTTAAAATTGTAGAATAAAAATTGCATAATATTCTTGGAGTTGTAATATAATATTATTGTGCTCATGTAGTAAAAGATGACGGCCAAAATCTTCAGAACCCTGGTGCATAAATGTAGGTTGCTAAATCCATAACTAATCAGTTATGTAGAATATTGTATTGAGGAGACAAAAGTTTTAGGCATTCAGATTTTAAAACTGTCACGTTTATCATAATGAATATGCACAAGGTGACAGAGTTAAGATTGTAAGTGCATTGTTAAGCCTCGCATGTATTGACATTTCATAGTTTAACCAAACAACCTTAATCTATTAATGCAGCTTTTCTGGTGGAATAATATTTACTTTATAAACATAAATAATTTGTAAACAATTTGCAAACTACACTATCTTAGGTAGCATATGGGTAAAAAGTTTTTAGTAGATATAATCTTACATCACATCTTACACAAATGCCACTTGCATAAGCAATGCTATTATTTTCCTTTCCAAATGGAGAACTGAGGCACAAAAAGAATAAGCCACTTATCCTGGCTCACAAAGGATGTCTGTGGGGAACCGGAGACTTAACCCCATTTTTCCAAGTCCTTGCATACATTGGATCAAGCTCCATCTATGAGATTACTCCTTTAAAATATGAGTTCATAATGCAAACACCAAAAATAATAAGTAAGACGGGGTCCTAGGTAAAAACAGGGATAGATGTAAATGTACTTCTCTACAGTGAGAATTTAGTCTTTAAAAATAAAGCTCTGTGACATTAATTCAAATGAAGAGAGAAGGGAAGGGTTCTCTGGTCAGGTTACATTCATCTGATCATAGAGCCCATTTTGCTTTCCATTCACATAGCAGCAGCAAACAGAAGTAATAGAGCGTGATCTACCATGAGAAATAACTGGAAAGCAAAAATGAGAAAGGGTAAGTCACAGAAAATAAAAAATAGCTCACACATTTACTACAATCCCAAGTATTCAGGGGACAATAAGGACGATAAGGCAGTGCCACAAACTAGAACAAAGCAAAGGGCTTTCACTGCACACTGAATACTGAAACTACATCCCAGTAACATGCAGAAACGCAAAAATGGGGTGAAAAGGCATGAAAGTGGAAGAAAATGAAATGAAGGTAAAATAAACAAGGATGGGACAGCCAAGGCACCACTAAAAACAAAAATTAAATGTGGTGTACAGTGTTAAAGTATAACCCCCCATCACCGGACAAGCAGTTAGCTATAATTATAAACATAAAATACTAGATTTTGTATTTAACCACACACAAATAAATCTACTGAGAACTCAGATATTACAGCATTGGGGCCAGCAGCCAGGAGTGCAGCCCCAGTTGGGACTGGTGCAGCTGGGAGCGCAACTCCAGCCGAGGCTGGAGACAGAGGGGCAGGCCTCCAGCTGAGGCTGATGTGGTTGGGTGCTAAAGGCAGCGTGGCTGGCAGCAGTCAGAATCCAGTGGCTGGAGCTGGCACCTGGAAGCAGGGTTGACAGCCAGGCAAGGAGCCTTGACCTTCCCTCATTCAGGAAACACTGTGCTTTGGGACCACTCAGGTCCTGAGGGTGCTGGACCAGGGAGATGCTACTTGTATTCTTAATTTCATTATGTTTATATTGTATAATAACTGATTTTCCATCTCTTCCTCCTCCTCCCTCATTTTCTACACTCACTTCTCTTTTTTTCTTCCCTTAAGATTTTAATTTCTCATTTTTCCCCATCTCACCACTACCATCTTCTCTGGCACTCCCTTTCCTGCCTCCCTCTCCCAACACAAGCATTTATGTATCACTGTACAACATGTTGAGTGTCACCAGACACACACTCCTGCTGCGTTGTCTAGAGTTTGAGTCTTCAGCCTATCTTGCCTTCCCCTTACAAACACAAATTCTCTCTCATACAAAGAATGACTGTCTAGAGGATGAGTAGGGATTGATCACATTTTAAAACAAACACATGGTTGACTCGTACCATTGAAGTTTGTATACTGTAAGCCTAAGCATCCACAGTCTCATTACCACCACTCTTGTCATTCCTTCCCTCCTAATGGTTGCTACACCTATTTCTTGTGTATTATTTTAAATTAGCAAAGATTTCAGGAAAGCAATTGGCACTTCTTACAGTACATATTAGTACTGTGAACTGGGACCACATGATGCTAGATACATCAGAGCATTTGGGAACTAGAATAAACAATCATAACAACAGGCTTTATCTACAAATCACTCCTGCTTTTCTGCCACTTCCCAAAATTTCCTTAGAATAAACACTTTTGCCACCCTAACCCCTTGAAAACACTCTCTCACATATGTACAGTTGTCTTCCCCATCTCCATATCAAGCAAATATACCGACACATGCAGAATTCCTCCTAAAGGAATCTCTATATTTTAACTATGAGCCTTTGTTCTTAGAGAAAAGAACACAGTTTTTGTCATATACCTTTAACCACAAGCTAGAGCAGAATAAGTTAGAGAGAATTTCAGCTTTAGCTCTGATATCTTAGAAGTTTTTGAGTGCCAACACCATGCTTTAACATGAGGGAAGGCTGTTTGTTTTGTTGTTTTGCATGAATACACTTCAAAGGAATACTAGAGAAAATATTCTGAACTATGACTAAGAATCAGTGCTTAGCAGAGTACTTCCCATCTGTTTTGCAATATCAGTTCTTATTGTTGTTGGCCAATAGAAGTATTTTGAAATGAAACGGAAGCATAAAAAATGCATCTGCGAGTTAGAAATTCACAAAACATGGTTCATATGTGCTGCAAATAATGATCATAAAGGACATCTGTTACTGTTTGCAATGAGAAACAAGCTTAGATTTGCGAGAACTTTGTTTTGACATGAACTCTGTGGTAGGCACAGACTGTTTTCTATGAGAGAGTTATAACAGCCACTAGAATTGGTTAGAAAATTTGGAGTATATAATTACAGAAATAGGACAGATTTTTAAAGATATTTAGATGTTGCTGAACTCTGCATTGCAATGCTTAAATTCCAGAGACTCCAGATGGCAGAAACAAAAAAATCCCAAACAGGGGATTTTGAATATAAGGAGAATATTCTGCAGTTTTGAGGAAACATCTTTTTCTGCTCTGGGAAGAGTGGTCATTTGCTCCAGGCCTCCCACACTCTTCTGCAGTATTTTCATCTCAGATTCATCCTGTCATGGGGTGGATCAGGCTCTGAGCCCAGAGAAGGGCCATAGAGAAGTCCTTCAAGGAGGCTAGAGTGGCTATAGAGGAACGAGCCAATCAGGGACCAGGCCTACAAAAGAAGCTGCATCTGCACAATGGCATCTAAAGGAATGAAGTCTGGGGTGGCTAACTGGCTGGCTAGCTGCAGGAGTGGCAGCACCATGGACAACTCTGAAGTGGAGTGCTGGTAGAGACTATAGATGACGGAGAGACTATATGATGAACTGTGATAGAGCCCTGAGTTGAGGGTGATGACACTGTCTCCAGGGCTATGTCTAGACTGCAAGCCTCTTTCGAAAGAGAGCGTCTAGACTGCACGTTGAACTTTCGAAAAAGCGGCTTGCTTTTTCGAAAGAAAGCATCCAGTGAGTCTGGATGCTCTCTTTCGAAGAAGCCCTATTTACATTGAAGAACGCCTTCTTTCGAAAGAGGAACTTTCGAAAGAAGGCGTTCTTCCTCGTGAAATGAGGTTTACCGCCATCGAAAGCAAAGCCGCGTTTTTTCGATTTAATTTTGAAAGAACGCGGCTTGAGTCTGGACGCAGGTGAGGTTTTTTCGAAAAAAGGCTACTTTTTTCGAAAAAACCCCTGAGTCTGGACACAGCCCAGGAGAGGAAATACTGGAGGCCCCATTCTCTATCCAAGTGGGGAACAGACTGAGAGATCATAGAGAAGGCACCAAGATGGGCCCCTGGTAAAGGTGTTCCCTGGTAGGGGTTTGATTCACACAGGGTGTGACTTGATTGGAGAGCTGAATAGTGAAACTCAAGTTACAGTGGGGGAGGTCTAGGCTGGATATTAGGAAAGACTATTTCACTAAGAGCGTGGTGGAGCACTGGATTGGGTTACATAGGGAAGTGGTGAAATCTCTGTCCCTAGAAGTTTTTAAGTCCTGGCTTGAAAAAGCCCTGGCTGGGATGATTTAGTTGGGGTTGGTCCTGCTTTGGGCAGAGGGCTGGACTCGATGACCTCCTGTGGTCTCTTCCAGTCATAGGATTCTATGATACTAAAGAAGGCTGACTAGGGGAGAGCAGGCACACACACTTGGCCAGATGGGGATGCTTGCAGGAGGTGATTGCTTCCCTGTTACACACATCAACTCCCACAGCATTGCCTCGATCCAGCAATATGATCTACAAGAATTAAAAACTCTTCTCCACATCTGCCCCTCCTACCCTCTTCTCTCTCTGCCTTGTTCCCATGATCTTCCATCCCTCTCAGTTTCTTGGTCTAAGCCCCATTTTAAAAAAAGATTTAGGCCCTTACTCTCAAAATAATTAAGGTACCAAGGGGTCTTTGAAATAAATGAACTGGAAAAAGGGGTAAACAGTGAGGTGGCAAAGTTACCAGATGATTCATAATTACTCAAGATAGTTAAGTCCAAACCAGATCCTAAGGGATGTCACAGAAAATGCAGATGAGATTCAATGTTGAGAAATGTAAACATAATCCCAACAAAATGGTAGGCAGGCCCTCTCAGAGAATGGCCCAAGCCCAGGCCCCCAATGTATATAACTTTTCATCCACAGGGTCATAGTAAACTCAAAAGAATATATGAAAATAAACACTTAAGACATGTATTTATTAACAATTAAGTCATTATACCAATAGCATATATATTAGAAATATAACTTTAATTGTGAGATTCCACTGCAAGCAAAACTTCATTTTAGGAAGGCTTTTTTAGCTTTGCTGTGTGCAAACTCATTTATAATTGAAGAAAAATCTAATTTATGTGCATCATCACTGTTAATGTTAAGCATAGCAAGGCCATTCAAATGCTCTTGTCCTATTGTAGAATGATGATAGTTCTTTATTGTTTTAACATGTTGAATGTGCATTCACCTGAAGCTACTTATGAAGGGAGACTGACAAAAGCACATAATGAAATTGTGACTATAGGAAATACAGATGACAGGCCGAGATTGAATATTTCTTGAAGCAGTTCTTTTTGCTTGCAGTCCGATTTAAAGTTGGTGGAATGTATACATTTCAGGAAGACGTTCTCGTAACAAGATATCTCTTGAAATTTCGTTTTTATACTTTTGTTGAAACTGTTCAGCAGCTGAATATAGAACTTCATCACTTAGTTCTCTGAACTCCCAAAGAATCCAAAAAGGGTACAAATTTGTTGCAGTGACTCAAATTGACATGTAAGACCAGATTTGATGGAGTCAATAACAACAACAATTGACTCAATAGTGCTTTTCTGCATCAGATTGAGATGTAAGGTTGCAATTGGTGGAAAACTCAGATGAAATGTTAATGACCTGGGTTTCCCTAGCTTCTGTCAGATGCTGGGACTGGATGACAGGAGACAGATCACTTGATAATTGTCCTGTTCTGTCCATTCTCTCTGAAGCATCTGGGCCACTGCCAGACCTAATATGGCCATGTTTATGCTCTTAGAAGTGGGTCTTTGCCATCTGCAAACCTAATGCTCATTGAAAGGCAGTGGGATTTAGGCATATGTGCCAAATTATGGGATTTTTCCAAAAATGACTAAGCAGGTAAGGTGCCTAACTTTGATAGGTGTCAGTGGAAGAAAGGAGCCCAGACCCACCAATGGGCAATTGTCCTGGGGACCAGTGATACAAAAGGGCCCAGGGATCCCGACCGCTGCTGTTGCTACTGCAGCAGTGGCAGTGTCCAGATCCCAGGGCCCTTTAAATCACCACTAGAGTGCTGTTCCACATGGCTCTGAGGGCTGGAGAGGTGGGGCCCAATGTCATGGTCTGGAAGGTGCTGAGGGCTGGCTACTGTGGTCCCACCTTTTCTAATGAAAACCCCACCCCTTCTGTGGGTGCGGAACTGGTGCCCTCCCCCAATTTGCTTGGAGACCCACAGATGCTATCAGCCACCCTGAAGGTGCTTAAGGTTAGGTGCTTTTTAAAATCCCAGTAAGCCCCACCTGCATCTTTTGGGACCTAAATATCTTTGAATATCTGACCTTTGAGCACCCTTGAAAATGTTACTCTGTGAAAGTTACAACTGAGAGTGCTAAGTATGTCAGGAGAATGAAGAAGACTGTCAACACAGAGACTGAAGAGGCAATAGAAGAAAGTTTCAAATACTTATGGGACCAAATTCTGCCCTCAGTTATATGTGCGAATTTCATATGCTTTGAATGGGAGTTGTGTGTGTTTCTGATGGGAAGTTCTGAGCAAGAAAGGAAGATTCATATTATACCAGCACTGGACAAAATGCATCATTAAGAAAACATTAGAAGTAAAGATTCTAAAATACATTCTATTTACAGTGGGCAATAAGGACAATTTCCATCCATCCAAATGATAAAAATAAAAAAAAAATTGTAAAATTGAGAAAATTGAGAAAACCAAAACCCAACCCACCAGTAAAATTAGGATAAATGACAATGGCAAAATGTTACATTTTCCAAACCTTTCCACATTTATGGATATCTAATTATGTGCACGAAAATAGAATCTAATGTAGCTATCAGGCTATTGAACAAAAATCCATCTGGAGAGAAAAATAGGGACACACCTTATAATTCTATTGAAATTCATTCTTATTAGATGGTCAGAGTGGAATGATGACAAATTTTGTCAAAACCAAAAAGAAGCACCCTTCTAGAAGGCATGCATGAAATGAGTTCTCAGGGTTTAGAAAATCAGCAACTCTTTAACAATATAGAGGCAGAATGTCTGACCAAGCCTTTGGTCTTAGTTTAATAATTAAAGCTGGGGAAGCTATATGTATTAAAATTTAGTTTTTCTGTTCCTCTCTGAAGAGATCACAACCGCCTGCTCTTTTTTTCCCCATTTACCTTTGAAGTTATTCAACAGATGTTTTGTTCTATTTATCCAAGGGCTCACTCAGATATATTCCAATTACATACATCACTGGTCACTTAATCACATGGTATGCTTGGATTGAATAACTAATTTTTATAAGCATGATGGGGTTGCTGGATAAAGCACTGGGACTTCTCATTGTTTCAGATTGGTAAGGAGGACTAGTAGGAAATGATCAAGTCTATGAAATATTTGGATGTATTACACATATCCCTTTCTTCTTTCTCTCTGGTCTATGTAGATACTTTAAAATGTGGTCCAGTAGATTGGGCAGTGAGCTAGGTAGGATTCAAGACCTGGACTATATTGCCAGGACTGCTAATGTCCTGCTATAGGACTGTGGGGAAGTCACTCCACCTCTCTGAACTCTTGCTATGTGACTAGCATAGGGGAAGGGGGCACAGCCTCAGGCTTTAACCTGCTAGCATAGTATAAACAGTAACAGAAATTATAGTATTTATGTACGACCTCAATACTGTTGTATATGAATATCTCCACAAAAGCAATATTTTCTGAAGACACACATGGCCAGACTTTAAATGAGTAATTATAGGGGACAGGTAGCTACAAACCACTACTATCAACTTTAAATGGCTGTGAAGGACAGACTTTATATTGTCTTCCCCTGTGGTAGTCACACAGGCCTCGTTTATATTAAAGGGGAAAGTTGACTGAAGATATGCAACCCCAGCTACGTTAATTATGTAGCTAGATTCAATATATCCTAAATTGTGGTTCTGGGCTGCGGGAGCAAATGATCCTGTCAACTTCTCTTACTGCTTGTGAGGAGCAGGATTACCGATGCTGACCGGAGTTCCTGCCCTGCTCAAATTAGTGGGTCCTAAATAGACCCACTAATTCAAACCCCAGAAGATTGACTGTGTCAGCGTCAATCTTCTGTGAAGTGTAGACATGACCATAAGATCTTGTTGTACATATATTCATATACAATTGATATTTGCAAAGCATGTAATCACCCATCTCTGTCTTCCTTGATTAATTGGCTCAATGCTAATCTGAGATGTCCAGGTGAGCAAATTCAGATATATTTCTTTAGGATGAATGAAACTTGTCCTACACATAATTCATATCAACTGAATGATAAGGACCATGAATACAGATGAATATCACTCAGTTTAATTGCATAAAAATTTTGCAGAAAACTTTATGTTCAGTTTATCGAGTTCTAGGTATGATATCTTTATCAATCAACATTTTGTTTCAAGACTGCATTGGGTGATCTGTTTTCAGTACTATCTTATAACATACTTCTTATAAACTGTCAAGCAGAACTATTGCTTATGTTGTGTTCAGTATGGGAAGTACTTATTAAACAATAGATGAAATGAATGAAATAAAGCAGGAATCAGCCTATGTTGTGTCAGACAGACCAACCCTTTTGGACCACGAAAGTCATGCTGGAGCATGGATGTCACCCAAGCAGAAAGTGCCAGACCAGAGATGTTAAACCTATAGTTTGTTGCAAAGTTCCAGCCAGGAAAGGACTTCTAAAGGTCTGGGACTAGAAGCTTGTCCAAAAACCAGATTTCTTACATCTTTCCTGGGTGGTAGTAGTAGTTGTCCCCCCATATCTTCTTTGTAGATACCGTGTTACCTGTGGTCCAAAAAGTTGATTCACAGCTACCAGTCCTGGCTCTCAGTGTTCTGTACTATTATTTGGTTTTAATTTACCCATCTCTTCTAAGAGACCAGTAAAAAGTGAAAGTGTTGGTAATGCAGCTAGTCAATATTAACCTCCCATGGTTGGGCAAATTCTCTGGTTTGGCATCAGTCAGGTACTGAGGGTGCTGGACTATAGAGATTCAACCTGTAGTACCTAGAAGCTATAGAAGTTAACTTACTATGAGGAACCAAATATGTGACTATGTCCTAGCTATGTAATTAATTTCTCTCTCTGAGTGCATGCACACATGTGCATTTGTTCCAGAGACAAAAGACTAGTCAACATCTTAGGTGTCAACAATATTAAATCTAGTTTCACTTGGTTAAGTGACCGTTCTTTGGCAGGAAAAAGAACCTGTGTGACTTTCTTATTTAGACAAAGAAACAAACGGGCGTTCTTAGCCACACATATTTTCTCTTCTCTGAACCTCAGCTGGAACTCAAAGAAGAGGAAAAATATAAGAAGAAATAATAAAGATATCAAATACTTTCTCTCTTCTTTTTTATTCAGGGTGTTGACAATACTTAAAGGACAAAGGAATCATTATTGGACTCAGGAGGGTTCCAAGCTGAAAGGAATTTAGACAGTAAGACTTCTGTAATGTTGTGAGGCCTATTGCTTTGCATTCTTAGAACTTGTTAAGCTAGGTGTTAAGCTATAAGAAAATAAAAATAAACCACAACCAATTCTGACATTTATGCCTCATTACTTGTAGTCACTTAAAATCTATCTTTCTGTAGCTAATACGTTTGTTTTACTGTTTTACTTAAACCAGTGTGCTTGGACTGAAGTTTGTGGGAAACTCCATTTGAGATAACAGGATTTGTCATATCATTTTCTATTAATGATGCACATCAATGAGTTTGTATTGTCCAGGAAGGTGCAGGGCACTAGCAGTACGAGATGTACATTTCTGGGGAAAAGCCTAGATCTGCAAATTTGCTAGTGTTGTTCTATAGTAAGATTCATTTGTGGCTGGCCAGAGTACTCATGCAGCACAAATGAGAGTGACTTACATACTGGAGGCCATGCAAAGATGCACAGAGACACATGGGGTGGGATTCATGGTGGTATTTAGGTGCCTGTATCCTTGTGAAAGCAATGGGCATTAAGTCCCTAAATACCTTTATGGGTGACATTCCAGAGGGATTTTCAAAAGCGATTGTACAGGTCATACCTCCCTTAACCAGACTTATTGGTCTGGCAACATCCATGGTCTGGCAGGACCAGGGATGTTCCTGGAACAGAGAGCCAGATAAAGGGAGGTTGGGCCATGGGGCAGGAGTGCAGTGTGTGTGGGAGGGGGGCAGCGATTATGCAGGGGGGAGGGAAGAAATGCAGAGGGGTGGGCAGCACAGAAGAGAGTTCTGCCCCTGTAGCTGGAAGGTAGCAACTGCGGAGCTCCGGCGATGGAACTTGGAGTCCAGCAGTGGCAGGTAGGGAGCACCTGCTTGGAGAGCCATGGTTGGGCAAGCAGCAGTGGTGCCGAGCTGGAGCCTGAGCAGGGAACAGGAGTTCAGCATGGGCCATGCTGGGAGGGATCTGAACTAGTCTGGCAAATCCCCTTGTTTGGGTCCGGTCAGGTCCTAAGGGTGCTGGATAAGAGATGTCCAACCTGTACTATTAATAGAGTTAGGTGTTTAGGCACTTTTGAAAATCCTAATCAGTGCTTTTCTACATTTTTAGGCACTAAAATAGAAATCATGCCTCAACTGATGGACCATCCTTTCATTGCTAGAAAATGGGATTCCAAAAAGTATGCCAGGTGTGAAATAAATTGGCTGGATACTGGTGGCAGAAGACTTGGAGAGAGGATGCTAGTCAGCATGGGGAGGCTCAATCCCCACTCCACACTGGGCCCTGTCCCTATTCCAACCTTCCCCCAAGTCCCCACCCAGACCTGCCCTTTCTCTTCCCACTTTGTTCTGTTCCCTTCCCCAAGCACACCCCATTCTCACTTTGCCCCTCTCCTCCAGTGCATTCTGTATGCCACTGAACAACTGACATACAGCAGATGGAAGTGAGTGGCAAGGAGGGGAGGAGGTGATCGGTGGGGCCTGCTGGCAGATGGGAAGTGCTGGGGAGGAGGAAGAGGAGCTGATCAGCTGAGCCTGCCAGAGGATGCTGATCACCCACTACATTTTTCCATAAATGTTCCAGACCCAGAGCTCCCACAGAGTCAGCACTATAACAGTCAGCATCTGTCATGAAAAGTACAACATTTCCTAAATAAATAAAGACAATGAATTCCACAGCACATGAGCACATCCCTCCCAAACTCAACTGATCACGAACTTGGAAATACAGAAGAGAAGTTCCCTCTCCCCTGCCCTCCCCCCCATAAAATTCTATTGGGATAGCTGCTGGGCTGCAGACTCCAACTTTTCCTAAGCTTTACTGTCCTGGTACTTGCGCTTATTTTCTGTTCATGAGCTTTACTACCCGAAAGCTATATCACAGGTCTTCACTGAAGTAGAGCTAAATGTTTCACACCTTGTATAATCCCTGTGCATTTAGAGATGAAACGTTTGTTGATAATTTCAAGTTCATTATTTATTGTCACAAGTGGCTGTATTAGAGAGCACATTAGATTTCTTAGTGGTTTTTAAGCTTTATTGCATAAAAAAGCAGCAGTGGCAGCAGAAGTAATGTTACAAAACATGATGTGGAAAAATGGCAAATATACTTAATCTGAGCACTTAGATTAGTTTATATTCATTTGTGACTGAAATAGTACATATTTCATTTGTATTACTTTTACAGATGACATGGTATGAACACCCTTTATAGTATAATACAACATCAAATCAGCAGAGATGAACCAGATAGAGTGCATCGAAGATATTGTTTTTAATAACACTCTTAAAGAAATAGGATTTAAAACTAATTATCTATTATATATTTTAGACAGTTTGTTTGATGAAGAACTCCTCTAAATGGTAAGTACTAGGACTACCGAATTCAGTATACAGCTTCCTCACATCACAAGCAACGTAAGTGTTTAATTTTGCCAGGAAAACAGGATGTGTCTGGAATAAGATTGCTTCTCATAAAACCAAACAAAAAAGAGACAAAATCACCAAATCAAGTACAGTCCTCAAAAGTGAAATAACTGGGCAAATGTTGAAAGAGACTGAACCAAGATGAGTCAAAAAATAGGATTGATTAGGACTAGGATTGATTCTTAAACCGTACAGAAAATAGATAAAATAGAGAAACTTAGAGCCCTTGTGTTAAAAAATACATTTGATAGAATGCCTATTTAAAAAGACTAAAAATAATTCAATGGAAAAATTTTAACAATCCTTTTAAGAAGTCTGAAATAAAATTTAACTTCATAAATAAAGCATGTATATTTTCCTTTTATTTTCCATACCCTCCCTCTCCCCAACTTGAGTTAAGGCCCTGAGTAATACCTGAGTAATACAGGATAAATCTAGTGTATCTTTGTGTCCATATGTTAACTCCTACACAAGTTATGAGCTCTTGAGTAAGATTCACAAAGGACTTAAACATTATGATGCCTAGCTTTTAGGCACCTAGAAAATCATTGGAATTCACAAACCCTTGCATAGGTACTTATGGGTATATCTACACTGAAATTAAACATCTGTGGCTGATCCACGTCAGGTGATTCAAACTTTGGCTATGGGACTATAAAACTGTACTGTACAGATTTCAGGATCCTACCCCCCCCCCCCATAGGGGTCCCAGAGCTTGGGTTCCAGCACTAGCCTGAAGGTCTACACTGCAATTTTTACAGTCCCATAGCTCAAGCCGCAAAAGCTTGAGTTCTCGGATTTAGGTACCCAAGTTCAAGCTCCAGGGAGGTGCATATCTCCTCTTGGGAGACACCCATAGGCATCTTTTCTTGGAGTCAGTTGTCTCAGCTGGTTTCTCTTGGAGGGGGGAGAAGCAGAAGAGACTTCCTTTATAATCTTTAGCCCAGTGGCTAGGGAACTCGACCGGTGTGGAGCTGTTCAGTTTACAGTTCAGTTTGTCCCTTTGCCTAATGGTGAGAAGGAATTTGAACCAAGACCCACCACTTTCCAAGTGAGTGCCTGAGACTCTGGACTAGAAAGTCATTTTCATTCTCTCTTTCACCCAATACCTGTTTAATTATTTATATTAAGTAGAATGGCTCCAACAGGAGAGACTGAGAGAGACTCTCATCAAAATATCTTACGGTGCATCTAGACAGCTCCCTTTTGTCGGAATAATTACATAGCTTATACCGAGTCTATTCCCAAGTTCAAAATTAGCATGCCCCTTCCGAAGAAGGGGCCAGTGTAGACGTAGCCCCTCTGAATTGATGGCTATAGAACATGTTATTTTGTAGTCTGTGTCAGTCTAGTGTGGTGTTCTACATTCATGTGTGTTTTCCAAATAATCATTACAGCATGGAACAATAAAGAAGAAAATTTAATGAAATGCATTAATGTGCTTAAAGAACATGTAGTAAGGAATTTATCCCTACACTTTCAGTTTTGGAAATCACACAGCCATTTTTATAGCACAATGAGCAACCAAATGAGGTTAATCAGTATTGTATTTATCATATTGCTAAACATGGTTATTATCAACAGGGCAAGTAGGAAGGCTTACAGAAAACTGAAATAAACATGAGTTACGGCTTCCCCGAATCCAAAGCACAAAACCAAAATGTAGAACTTTGAAGCTAATGAGCCTATTCCTGGCTCTGACTTGTCTTTCTTGTACTCACAGCAGAAATAAACCCCAGGCTAATGCTTTCAGAATCTTTTATAGAGTAGAAATACCCACTTGGCCTCAGTTCCTTTTCACTGCTGAAATTGTGACTTTAAACATATACAAAGCTTTGGGCCAGCTGTTATCACTAGGCTAATGGTAATCATTGTCAGGGGATGGCTTGTTGCTTGACAGATGTATATGATATCTGGAGTAAGCAAGGCAAGGGAGTGAGATCATGTGATCATCTCCTTTTCAGGTAAATTAGCATCTCTCTTTGCAATGAAAAACAAAAATAAATGGATTTTTGTTGTTTTGTTTCATTGTCAGGCTCTGGACTGTTGTCTCCCACTGAGTTGTAACAACAGTGCACTGTATGACTATAAAATAAGAACATTGCTCTAGAAAGAAGGAGGAAAAATAGTTTTGTTGTATTTAGGAAAGGTCTGAAAGAAAAGAATGCTGTGTTGACTTAGAAAGAAGACTGGAAGAAAAGTGAACTAGTGCTGTTTTCACTCTGTGCACTACATATGGCGTTTAATCTGTACAAATAGCCTGAAGGCTTTCCAGAGTATGTGAAGACTATTTATATCCCTAGGGCCTTGGAGAGCCCTATTCATAGAGAGTCCTAATTAAAGGGGGGAAAAAACTTTGGGGACAGCAAGAAATGCAATTCTCTATCATGAAAGATCTGCTAGGATCTCAGAGAAACAAGGAAGAGAAACAAACACTATGTCTACTAAGACCCCGATCCTTCAAAAAATTAGGTTACCTGCTTAATATTGCATGCTCTGAGTATTCCAAATGACTTCAACAGGCTTGCTCAGTATGTAAAGTTAAGCACCCATGAGAGTCTTTGAAGAATCTTGGTGACAGGCTGTGATTTTTCAATCAACTGTATGTATGCAGATACCTTCATCTCTGTAGAGCTCATTGAGGCCTTGGGGTTAAAATGGTATACCACTTTGTTGGCTGTATTTGAGATATTGTCCTGGAAATTTTTGGTGTATATGTACCTACTGAGTGTTTTGCCAGTGTCAAACTGAGCTTTTATTACAGTAGTGGAAATCCCTCTCTGAACTTCAACAATGATAGAAAAGCAGCTTTTTTTCAAAAATACTTTTAAAATTGTGTTTCTTTTGGTCCTTGTGAATGAATTGCTTCCATATGAACTGCACTTTTTGACCTTGTGTCTTATTCCTTAAGTTATGCATTTTATTACTGTTATCACATTTAACTGTGCAGCACAGAGGAGGGCAGTGAATTTACCAAATTACTGTCTCCCATGCTTGTTTTCATGAAATGAAGTCACCACCTTGTTCAATACTAAAACTGATGCATTTGTGATTCTGGCAAACTGTAAAGAACTTATTTAACTTAACAAAAGACCAAATTTAAATTCTGGGCTGCCATTTAAATGTGGCCAACTAGTATTGCCTTTATACTTTTTTCTTTTCCAGTGCACACTGAAATACAGAGGCCTTTCAGATGACATTACAGAGTAATGCTGCTATTGTACTTGGGAAATAGACCTCAAACTAATGTGCTATTTGTTTGTACGTTTAAGTTGCAATAAGTTCCCTTTTCTGAAAGGTTGCTTGAAGAGAAATCACAATGTGATTTCCCTTTTCTTATAAATAAAATGGTGTACCTCTTGACAGCCTTCATGTATCTAGCTGTAAATTATTTTTTCAAATATACAATTTGTCAGGGGGTTTGACCCTTTCAGAATGATGTTGTGTTATTCTCTAAAATTGCAAAGTATAAATGATATTGCCTTCAGCATTTTATTTATATTTTAGCTTTTATAGACGTACTCTCCAAAACCTTTTTTCCCCTTACATTTTTAATGGAAGTTCAACTGAGCAACTTAAAACTATGCTTTCTTTTGACTGGAAGGTGTTGATAAATTCTATTGCAGTGATAAATTGGCATATGTTAGATCAGAGTCATATGACTGGGACTTCACAGACTGTAAACAGGGCAAACAGCAGAGGTCAATGAATCTGTGGAAAATCTAACAAAAATAAGCTAATTCCCAGAAAAATGTTAGACTAACTAGTACAATAGAGGCTTCCTATGTATTGGCTTTATTCCATTTGTTTTTGTCAGTACCTAAAAATTCCAGAACACATTCACAGAATTTTTTCTCAGCAGAGATTCATTATGTAATTGAAGTTATATTTGTAGCAACAGCAGCTGGATGAGTGTAAGTTTGCTGCATTCCTCACTGTGGCTGGGGGCACAGGGTGCAGATGAATCTGGACCTGTCCCAGCAGGCGGACATGCACCCTTCTCCTAGCTATGCCTGCTAGAATTTCAGCAGCCATGGAGAGGTGCTTCTCACTGGCCCAAAGCTGCTACGGTGAGAGAGGGCTGGAGTAGTCCTCTCTACTTGGGGCAACATGCATACTGAACCACTCACCCTCCGCCCCACCCCAGAGCAATAGTTTAAATGAAGCATGTACATTTTATTTTTATTTTCCAAAAAAACAAAAATTGAGTTAAGGACTTGAGCAACACCAGGCAAATCTTCGAGTAATCATATAACAGTTTTTGACAGAAAACATTATCTTACACAGTTCATATATGGTACAGCACAAATTCTCTAATGATTCTTAACCAAGCAAATTATATTGAAAAGAATACATACAAGAGTAAGTATGATATAAACTAAATCAGTGAAAATCACTAAAAATCTAATAATAGTTTCAGAGTAAGAAAGAGCACAAAGGGCAAACCGCCACACAGAGCTCTCTCCAGGATCAGGGGGCCTTTTCATACAAATTCTCAATGGCCAAAATGTTTTATTTCAATGTTGTCTTCATTTTGTAATTTATTTTAATATTAAATATGAAGCTAAAGGCTATTTCAAAACAAAACACCACCCCAAAGAAATGTTTTGTTCCAAAAATGAAGAGAATGCATTTTTCCAGTTTTCTTCCAAAATAAAATTCCAGCAATACTAATGCATTTTTAGTTTGATAGAACCATATGTTTTGATACAATATGATTCTTTCAAAGTTTCTCTGTCTCTAAAATTCAGCTTTCCTCTACACAAACAAAACACTCTATCCATATTGTTTTGCCTGTCTAATTCTACAGACTGTTTTGTGTATGTGGATTCCTACTCTGTAAAGTCAATAAAGCTCCATAGTCTTTAAGTGCTTAAATTATAAATTGTATACTAGGTTATGGCAGAACAAAACATTTCAGACAAATGAGATGACTTTAATCTTTATGTCAAACTTTCTTATGGACTTTTTTATGCTATCTGTGACCCTGCTCTGCTAAAAACATGCTTACCTTGACTTCAGTAGCGCTACTATTAAATGGTTGCTTAGGTCTTATGTTCCCATAATATAAGAACTAGGGGTCACCACATGATATTAATAGGTAGCAGATTTAAAATAAACAACAGGAAGTTTTCCTTCATGCAGTGTGGTACACAGTCAACCTGTGGAACTCCTTATCAGAAGACATTGTGAAAACCAGAACTTTAACAGGGTTCAAAAAAAGAACTAGATAAATTCATGGAAGTTGGGTCCATCAGTGCTTCTTAGCCAGAATGGGCAGATATGGCAACCCTCGCCTCTGTTTATCAGAGCCTGGAAATGGATGACATGGGATGGATCACCTGATGATTTCCTGTTCTGTTCACTCCTTCTGGGGCACCTGGTATTGGCCACTGTTGAAAGACAGGATACTGCACCAGATAGACCTTTGGCCTGACCCAGTATAGCCATTTTTATGTTATGTCTTTTGAATGACTGATGCCTGTTGTGTTACATGATGGATCTAACAAGCTAAAATAGTGTAATAAACATCTTGACTTACTCAAGTGAGAGTTTTATAGAAAATAGAACAAAACAACATAAGAAACTCTGTTATCAGTCCCTTACTCTAAAACCTTATATGTAATGGTATTGCAGAGTTTGCTAAGTTTTACGTGAAACTGTAGTTTGGATTGACTTCCTTTAACAAGTTAGCACTGTTTAGGGAAAGTTTTTATTGTAATCTTTAAACAATTACTCTTTGGAATTTTGTTGTTGAAGTCTCTGTTCCTTTCTGTTGTCGCTTGAGTTTTGTTTATCTGCCATGGATGTTGGACCACAGGTCTGCTCTGGTTATGGGAATTCTTCTTTTTCTTTAGTTTTAAATGCTAAGATAATTATTTTTATTCTGCATCTGTGCCTTTTTTGTTTTATTTTAGTCTTTTTTGATAGGATTTGTGCTTTTGCCTAACTGCCAGCACCTGTACTGCATACTGCTGATTAGGAGTTCTTTAGAGCTGCTGGTTTCATAGACTAGTCTGCTTTGATTGAATCCTGGCTGTGGAAGCATTGACGTTTGCTTTTATCTTCTGGAATGTTGCCAGCTGAAAGGATTCTGTCTTTTTGCTGTCAAACACGGGCAACTATGACTTCAGTAGGATCTGTCCAAAGAACTAGAGTCTGTTGCAACAGAAGGAGAGGAGTTGTGATTGCTGAGGAAAGATGTTGTAACTCTGGTTCTTAAAAATAATCCTGCTAATAATTCACTCCTGTTCATAGACTGAAGAATTTTGGAGAGTATTGACCTTGGATCTTTAAAGAGTTATTGTTGTTTCTTCCTGCTGCCTTAGCCCTAACTAAACTTACACTAGCTTAACTTTAGATTTACAAATAACCTCTTGCTTCCACATGATTAATGAAATTACTTGAATTCTTTGCATAAAGAATAAACCCATGACTGAAATGTTCAAACCTGTGTGCCTAAATTCCTATTTAGAAATAGATATGAGTGAATTGCTGAATGCTACCACAGAGAGCTGCATCTCCTAGCTGGCTGTTCTGTGTTCTGGGCAACGTTAAAATGCAGGGTATAGTGAAGAAAACATGGCATGTACACTTTCAAGCTTCCGTTATTCTGGGTTCAGGAAAGGGATCTGTTCAACCCCTGGAATAATTTTCAACAGCCCTAGTACTCAGCAGACATGGATACTGATCCTGGTGTTGGGGGTATATGGGGAGAAACAGAATCGCAAGGCCACCCAATTTATGGTTAATCGGTTTTCACCTGGCTTAATCACTTTTCACCATTTATGTATTTTCAGAAGACTTTTTATAAGTTTCTGTTTCTGAACATCTACTTATGTCAGGCAATAAGCAGAGAAGACAGAACAGGATGGGGCCCAAATCAGCTATTTTCAGGGTACTGAGAAGCCCTCCTCCATTTCATGGTGGTCACTTTAGTGTCTGGTCTGGTGCTTCAGTCTTATTCCATCAGTTTCTGGGCAAGATTTGTTTTCTGATTTTGGCCTTGTTCACTTTTTTAGTTTGTTTGTTTGTTTCTTACTTTCCATATTAGCTTTCTACCTACCAGTATTAAGCATTGTACTTTATGTAACGTGCAGAAGCTTCAATTTCCACTGCTTTTTCCTATTTACACTATGTTAATATCCTTATCTTATGTCCTTTTCTTCCTGTTTTCCCCAGTCTAAGGATTTTTAACACCACTTTGTGCATTTGTTATGCTAATTAATTCCCTTTTATCTAAATCTTCTAACGCAATAACATAATATCATCTGTCAGCGGTAAGAAAGGAATATGAACAAGTCTGTGTCCATAGGTGCTGGAATTAAGGGCATGTGTGTGGGGATGGTATGAGGGGGGTTGCAGAACCCCATGACTTGAACTGGTTTCCATTATACACAGAGTTTATAGTTTGCTTCAGTGGCACTCAGCACCCTCATTATAAATACTGTTGCAGCATCCTTGTCTATGTCACTGAAAAATCAGAAAGTCAACACTCGTGCCTGGTACAATCTAGGCCAAAGTCTTGACACAGATATCTCATTCTCTATTCATAAACATAAGTTATTAAAGTATAATTTACACAATTTTAATCTTCACCATTCAGCAATTCTTCAGCAATATATTTCAGCATCCAAAATCAGTATATATGTATCCTCATAACATTTATTTTTTGTTTGAATGGGGAAGTTATAGGGAACACCATGACCTTTAATGTCAACACTTATCTTTTTCAGACATGGGTTTTCCATAAACTTTACACTCAAAGTGCCAATTTATAAACCATTGAAAGGCCTCTTTAGTAATTTTGCACAACATATTTAGAGGTGTGCTTTTAGTTTACCTTATAATATTTAATTGTATTCAGTTGTTCCCTAACACTGCCATTGGTAATGTGCAGGCAGATGGACCCTGTTGAATTCAGTTAATCATTATAATCTTTAAAATGCCTCCTTATCTGCTGTAGGAATAGAATCAAATTTGAATTTTTCACTTTTCATTCTACACTATTAAAATTACCACTTTCTGATCACTGCTTATATCACTTTTAAATAATTGCACTCTCTTGTGACACCACAGGTATTTTTGGAATATTTTGGAGCTACCCTCCTTTATTTACTATAAATCAATTTAATATTGGAAAAACAAATGGAGCTTGGAGGAAACAAATAGCACAAGCATTGTTAGTTTAACTGATGAAATTATAGACATGGGGAATGAGACGTGTCTGCTTCAGTTTTGATAATGAAATCAGATCATGGTTTAATACAGATAAAATCTGACACTGGAGGGCAGCTACATTTAGGTACTCTGTGATTCACTGAATGTGGAAAGATCGCATGGTGAGTTATAGCAATGCTTTAAGCAAGACTACATTCTGTAGTGTTTCTCTGTATTTGCTTATGTTGGAAAGGTAAGAGTTATTGATTTAATTTTGAATCTATTATGGCGTCTTCTAGAGAGCATTTTTTTAACTTACCAGTAGTGGTTCTGCTGGCAGTTTTGATCTTTTAGTTCCATTAAAGCTGACAACTTTTTTCTCTGGTTTTTTTTCCCCTTGACTACGGTATTTATGAGCTTAGGTTGATTTTTCAGCATGTGTGTGTTATAACCTGGTCTACTGATCCTTGGCTAGCACAGCTGTTAATAGATTTTATAAATATTTGGGGTTCTGTTCCTGTTGATAGACAATTTTTCACTTATTCAACCTCAGCTTCCAACATGTCTGGTAATGGCAATTATTCCAATTCTTAGTCACTCCATTTGTTCTCTAAATTTATTAAGCTAATTTCATCCTTTTTCAAATCATTCTTTCATTTTTTCCACTAGTTAAGAAGGTAGTGCCAGTGCCAGTTTTGGGACACTAGCTATAATAATCAGATGTCTGTTATAGAAAATATAGAAATAAAAATATTATTTTACTGCACTATGCAGAGGTCATTCTCTTGTGAGTTAGGAGTTGTCCAAAAAGAACTGAGAACCAAGAATGGAAAATATTTAATTTTTCAGTTAAAAGCTAAGCTATTAAAAATTGACTTTCAATATAAATGAAAAAAAGGTTTTCAAAAATGAAATTTTTTGTTTCAGTTTTGGGTTTACATTGGAAAATGTAAATAAATAAGAACAGCCATAAATGGGTCAGATTAAAGGTGACCCACAGTATCCTGTTTTTTGACAGTGGCCGATGCCAGGTGCCCCATAAACAACATATGTCAACTCATATGACAATTTTATTCATTTAAAACTGTGCTGTCTTTAAAAAACTAGTTCATTTGTTAGTCTGCAGAACAGCTGTGTCTAGATTGGCATGATTTTCCGGAAATTCTTTTAATGGAAAAGTTTTCCGTTAAAAGCATTTTCGGAACAGAGCATGTAGATTGGCACGGACGCTTTTCCGCAAAAGCACTTTTTGCGGAAAAGCGTCCGTGCCAATCTAGACGCACTTTTGTGCAAAAAAGCCCTGATCGCCATTTTTGCGATCGGGGCTTTTTTGCGCAAAATAAATCTGAGCCGTCTACACTGGCCCTTTTGTGCAAAAGCTTTGCACAAAAGGGACTTTTGTCTGAATGGGAGCAGAATAGTATTTCCACAAGAAGCACTGATTTCTTACAGTAGGAAGACAGTGCTTTTGCGGAAATTCAAGTGGCTAATGTAGACAGCTGGCAAGTTTTTCTGGAAAAACGGCTGATTTTCCAGAAAAACTGGCCAGTCTAGACACAGCCAACGTGTATTCAATCTTTCATTGGACTGTTCCTGTTGGACATTGAAGTTCCACTTAAGGCACTATTTCTTTGTTTGCATTTACACACATCTACTGTCAACAGAATATTTACTTGTATGAATTTTTTTATCATATGAATGCATACAACACAAGTGGTTTTGTCAGTATGTTGTTCCTGATGAGCACTTTTGAAAATCACACTAGTAGTGCACGTGCAAATGAATAAGGAATAAAATATAATTATAGCATCCTTAAACTATATCCCCAAATAACTTTCCAACAAAAATGAATCACAACATGAATCCATGCACCAACTAAATTAATCATAACATTTTCTTGCTGTTCTGAGGTTGGAAGAAAGAAGTTTTCATGTGAAATTTGTAAACAATGGAGAATCAATGATGTGGAGGAAAAGGATGAAACAAAAGACAGGACTATGCAGCACTTTAAAGACTAACAAGATGGTTTATGATATTTATTTGTCTGTGAATGCATGAGGTGGTTGGCAGCACTGGCAGAGCTCTTGCTGAGGTTTCATGTGCTTAGACAGAATGGAGTCTAATGTCCACAGCCCAAACCTCTGCCTATGCAAATAAGCATTCCTGTGTACAACATACAGCAGGCTTGGGAAGGAAGTTTTGAATGTGGTTAGCTCTAAAACTGTTTACTGACCTATGTGATGAATTTATGGAGACTCTAAGATCTATCTCCTTGAAAGGAATCAGTTTATCTTTCCTTGCCAAGTCTGCTGGACAAGGGAGTGAGTCTCTGAACTCTGGTATGGTTTGGTTGACTTGAGGCTCTTTGAAAGAGCCAGTATGAGACAGACAGGGAAAAGTAGACTCATGAGGGTGGTTGTTTCTGGAAATAAAAGCTATTTAACAATGCTTTTGTACTTTCTTTCTTAAACAGGAAAGCAATGTCGGGATGAATGAATATTACTTATTGGCTGTGTCTAGACTGCATCCCTTTTCCATAAAAGGGATGCAAATTAGACACATCGCAATTGCAAATGAAGCGGGGATTTAAATCCCCCCGCTTCATTTGCAATTGCGATGTCTAATTTGCATCCCTTTTACAGAAAAGGGATGCAGTCTAGACACAGCCATTGTCTGTAGCAATTCTCTCTTTTACATGCTCCCCATACGAAGGAGTGCTCATTTTGGAATAGAATCCCATAACATTGTCTGTCTAGGGCTATGTCTACACTGCAAAGAAAAGTCAGAAAAAGATACGTAACTTGCAAACTGCAATTTGCGTATCTTTTTCTGCTTTTTTTCTGAAAGGGCCAAATTTCAGAATAACTTCTCTTTCAGGACATTCATTATTCCTCTCACTGAGAGGAATACAGAAATACAAAAAGAACATGCCCACTTTTTTGGAAACTGTTCCGAAAAAGCTCTGCAGTCTAGACATAGCCTAGTTCCCTGGTGAGGCTCATCTGCACTAAAACTTTTTCTGAGAGCTTCTTCAGTGAAGATTTGTTGAATGACAGTTGATTTCACCATTTATTCAGATTTCTTAAACAACGAAGACAAAAATGATAGCAAGGTGTGTTGTTCCTTAAATTAAAGAACATGGATTAAGAAATACATTTTCTATAAAAATAAGGACTGGAAATGTAAATGTGAAAAAAGCTTATTCCTGAATTGCATACTTTTCTCCATAATATATTCTATTCAACCACAGTATGCTGTCTGCTGTTTATGACTCCATGAACAAATAAAATATACTGATTATGTAATTTCTCCCAAAGTGCCTTTTATTCCAAGCATCTTCCTCTTTCTTTCTACTTGTATTAGCATTTGGCTTATTCCAACTTTTTTGACCTACCCTAACCACTATTTCAAGAATTTCAATTTGAGCCAACCTCAGCTTCACAGAAATGGAATGGTAAAAGTATGTTCTTTTTTTAAAAAATTCCTAAGCATCTTGGCCCCCTCACCTTTAATTTTCCTGCTTGTACCATTCTGGGTACTATCCTGGCTCAGGGTACGTAAGCACTCCCTTATTCTGGTTTTAGTCTTGTTACAACTGTTCTTCCTTCCATGTTAAACCATCCTTTAGAGAACATTGACCTGTATTGGCATTGTGCCTTGTTTTGGCTCAGATTTTTTAATATATATATACTAAAAGTATGTCTACACTACAGAGGTTTTTTTTTTTGAAAAAATGGCCGTTTTTCAAAAAACATTCAATTACATCCACACTGCAATCTTGTTCTTTCAAAAGAAAATCAAAAGAGCGGGGTGTTTTTTCTAACATTGGTAAACCTCTTTCTACAAAGAAGAAGCCTTTTTCCGAAATAATTGTTTCAGAAAAAGGCCTGTGTAAATGGGGAAGAGGGAGTTCTTCCACAAGAAGAGGAAAGAAGAAAAAGCACAGGTGCCCTGGTAGCCATTCTGCCCATTATAATCACAGCTTACATGCGAGAGAGTACCCATTCAGTCTGGATGCTATCTGTCAAAAAAGCAGATCGCTTTTTCGGTGCACTTTGGTAGTGTGGATGGTCTCTTTCGGAAGAAGTTTTTTCAGAAGATCTCTTCCAGAAAAGCTTCTTCTGAAAGAACCCTGCAGTCTAGACAGAGCAATATACATATAATATTTTAAGTCTGAACCAAAATAAGGTATATGTGTGTATAAGCAGAACTGCAAAACAACCACTTTTAAGCAGAAATAAGGGTCTACACGTAACAATTGTCATAAAATTAGTTTTAGTTTTAGTAACACACAAAGTTGGTTTTGCCCGTGAAAGCTCATGATACTATACATATTTTTGTTAGTCTAAGAGCACGGCTACTCAGCAAAGCTAAAACCGAAATAAGCTACACAACTTGAGCTACGTCAATTGCATAGCTTAAGTTGAAGAAGCTTATTTCAGCTTTTGACGCTGTCTACACAGCAGGAAAGTCTGATGAACAGCACTTTTTCTCTGTCCTCCCTTACTGCTAATAAAATGAGGGTTACAAGAGTTGGAGTAAGAAGTCCTCCAGCTTGACATTATTTTGACATTATGTCGAAATAACTGCTAGTCCGCGTCTACACGACAATGTATAACATTGCTGTGTTGACATATCCTAATGGGCCACAGAGCTACTTGTTTTTTTTTAAAGTTTTTATTTTAATTACAGACTAACGTGCTATCCCTCTGACACTCTGTCTGATGCAAATCGGTGTATGCAAGGCCTAAAACCCTAGGTTTTGTGACTTGTGCTTCATGCAAAGATATGACACGTGTTGCTGATACCTATGTTCAGTGCCTTTTGTAGATAGAGGAAGGATACAACATTGAAAATTATCTAACCTATCTCCTCTTTTCCAACCAAATCTGCAAGTATTTAGTAGTGTCATTTAAGAGCTTCCTCCATTAATATGAGTCCTTGGGCCCACTCACTGAAGTTCAGGTCTGAATGTCTGGTACCCCTATCAGAGGTATTTTAATCACAAACAACTGGTCAATAAATGTCTTCTGACCTCTTCCCTCAAAGTAGAATTAATGCCCCTCTGACTGCCTTGTCCTGGTCAAATAAAGGTGATGTTAAAAGCTCTTTGGGTACGTCTACACTTGCACCCTAGTTCGAACTAGGGATGCAAATGCAGGTGATTGAAATTGCTAATGAAGCAGGGATTTAAATATCCCACGCTTCATTAGTGTGATCTTGCCGGCGTGTTACTCCCCTGAATAACTGTTTTGAAAGTGAAAGTGTGCACTGGGATGCGTTAGTTTGAACCAAACCCCTTGGTTCGAACTAACGTTACTCCTCATTTTTTGACACCAAATCCTGCTAAGCAGGTTTGAGAATCTAACTCTGTGTCAGCATCTCTGACTCCTTGTTGCTGGAAAAGGAAAAGGCACAGTGCTAAAAAGTTGGATGCCCCCCCACCCACACACACACTTCCAAGTTCTTCAGTGTCAAGGGAGGTCGTATGAGTGATGTCAATGTTAACTGTGTCCATGCCAGGGACTGTGGTGGTTTCAGTTTCTGACCTTTGCCATTTGCTCTTCAAGTCCACAATCTCCATTTCTGAGCCACAGTCTTGTATTAAAGCTATATTCTTCATTTCAATCCCTACTGTTTTTTCTTTATTGAAATCAGTAGGATGGCATGGTATCTGCTGATTGAATCATTCAATATTTTATTAAATACGATAGCCCTTATAGATCATCAGGATTTAAGCATGATCTTTATACTCAACAGTATCACACCTATTCAACAAATGTGATCAAAATATTATCAGATTTTTCAGAATCAATGCTCTGAGTATTGAAAAGCTTTGAGGAAATGGTATGGCCAGGGTTCCAGTAATTCATTTAGAAACTAATGGTCATCTTGTGTATAGTCATATATTACACATAATGTAAAATGGTAAGTATAAACTTCCAAGATTATTCAATATGTTTTTGGTGTGCATTTGGTATGTATAAATATGAAAGAAAAGGCTTAGTGTTACAATAACTCCTGAATAGGTAAATAACTTGTACTTGGGGATATACTGACAATACCTACCAATCTATATATTATTGTCACTTCTGTAATTACAGGCAGTCCCCAGGTTACGTACAAGATAGGGACTGTAGGTTTGTTCTTAAGTTGAATCTGTATGTAAGTCGGAACTGCAGTCCAGTTGCTCTACCCCGGGCTTCCTGGAATCAGCCTCTGATCAGTTTCAACAGGCTGAATCTGGACGCCAGTTCTTACATACAGATTCAACTTAAGAACCCCAGGCATCCCCAAGTCAGCTGCTGCTGAAACTGATTGGCGGCTGATTCCAGGAAGCCCAGGACAGAGCAACTGTGCCTCGGGCTTCCTGTAGTCAGCGCTGGTCAGTTTCAGCAGCGGCTGACTTGGGGACACCTGGGGCAGAGCAGCTGGGGTGCTGCTGGGTTGCTCCAGTAGTGCCGCTCCTCGGCGGTACTGGAGCAACCCAGCAGCACCCCATCTGCTCTGCCCCAGGCGTCCTGATTCAGCTGCTACTGAAACTGACCAGCAGCGGCTGAATCAGGACATCTGGGGCAGAGCAGCTGGGGTGCTGCCGGGTTGGTCCAGTAGTGCCCAGAGTGGTGCTGCGGGACCAACTGGCAGTGCCCCAGCTGCTCTACCACAGGCGTCCAGAGAAAAGCCTGGTCTGCTGGGGAGGGGGGGGACGTACTAGCAGCGCCCCCCAGCAGACCAGGGAGACACGGGAGGCGGACCGAGATGCACCGCGGTCCCGCCGCCCGGGTCCTCTGTGGCTTTGCTCCGCATCTCCCTGGTCTGCTGGAGACGTCCTCAGAGGCTTTGCTCCCTGTCTCCCTGGTCTGCTGGTCTCCAGCAGACCAGGGAGTTGCGGAGCAAACCCTGTTTGTAACTGCGGATCCGACGTAAGTTGGATCCGCGTAACTCGGGGACTGCCTGTATTATCTTTTGAATCAGTACTTGAAGGGCTGATATTACATTTCCAGATGAAATACAGTGAACTGTGAGAAGTACAACTTCTTTCCTGGCGTGAAAGTGAGGGAATCTACAGGGAATTTTGAAAAAAAATCAACATTACAGTACAGAGTCTCGGACAAAGAAATGCATGTACGGTTAGAAGAAATCATTACTCTCTCCAGCTGCCTGTACTAATTCCAAGAGTATTGCAGCATCCAGGGTAGATAAGACATAGGTATCACAATACTCCCCAGCACTTAGGGCAGTGAACCCAGGCTCTATCTAGACTGCAGGCTGCTTTCGAAAGAAGCTTTTCTAGAAGAGATATTCTGAAAAAAACTTCTTCTGAAAGAGAGCATCTATACAGCAAAAGTGCATCAAAAAAGCGATTCTGCTTTTTCGAAAGCATCCACACTGATTGGACACTATCTCACATATAAGGCCACCCAGAACCATTTCAGGCAGGGCATTAGGTCAGCAGTTGCTTCCAGGCACTGTTGCCTAAGACTTTCTAAGACACATGCTTAAAGAGTCCCCACCCCCCAGACAGCCATTTCTCATCTTCAGCTGCTTGCTTGCCTACCTCTCTGAGGGACAGCAAAGCTTTAGCAGTGTGAGCTCTGGTTGCTCATATTTTGGACACCACAGCATACTCCTTGCCATGGAGCCAGAGCTTTCCCTGGGCAATACGCTTGCAACTGCACCCCGTGGTGGAGAGATGATTCTGGAGTCTGGACACCATTTCCAACTGGTGGGACCAGCAGGTTATAGAGCAGTGGGATGACCAGCAGTCGATCCAAAACTTCTGCATGCAGAAGGTCACCTTTTTGAAGCAGTGTACCTGGAGAGTTGCGCTCCCTGGCTCTGGCATAGCTCTTTCACCTTGCTCCTTACATGGTCCAAAGTTCAGGGGTGGTGTCTTCCCGTGGCCAGAGCCTCGGCCATCTGGCCATAAATGTCCATGTTGCACCTCCGGGAGTGGAGATCCTGCAGGGTCTCCTTCTCCCTCCACAGCTTGAGGAGGGACAAGATCTCCGCCCCGGACCAGGAAGGTGCATGATGTTTGGTGCCCTTGGGTGGATCCTGGGAGTCCTGGTGGTGCTCTCTGTGAGGGCCAGGGAATCTCGGGGGGGCTTGTAGCTTATCCATAACTCTGATTGTGGGTGGCAGGGAGAGCTGTGCAGTCAGGTGCAGCTCTGTGGGCCGGCTTCCTGCCTCAAGGGTTTTCTTGGGAGCCTGCAGCTTTAAGAGCTGGCAGGCGACAGGAACCATAGAGTTTTGATTAGTCTGGATGGAGTGTCTACCAGGGCACCTGTGTCATTTCCTGGAGGCCTCTTTTTTTAAAAAAAAAAAAAAAAACTTCCTCTTCCATGTCCACACGTGCCTTTTTCCAAAAAAGCTTTTTCGGAAAAAGGCTTCTTCCTCGTAGAAAGAGGTTTACCTCTGTCAGAAAAACCCCTCCGTTCTTTCGACTTTCTGTCAAAAGAACTCATTAGCAGTGTGAACTCAGGTGTTGTTTTTCCACTAAAATGGCTTTTTTCCCTGGAAAAATGCATAAATGTAGACCCCCGCCCCCACAGACTGGACTTGTAATATGTCCAAGCTATATAACAAAAACTATGGCTTTGCTTGTGCAAACTGCTCTTTATAGGCAGATCCATACACCAATTTAGTTTTCTCAAAACAATTTGGGTGGCATGTTAGCCCCCACATAGAACAAATTAAAGAAAGGGCCTACTCCTGCATAAATATCACAATGGCTTGAATTTTGGCACTGTCCACACTTTGGGAAGTCGAAGAGAGCACACTCTCCCTTTGACTTTCCTTACTCCTCATAGAAACAGGACTGCTAGCATTGCCAGGAGCACCCTCTCAGTTCAAATAAGTGTTTAATCACTAAACGCACTAATTAGAAACCCAGAAGATCAACAACAGCAGCTTCAATCTTATCTATAGCGTAGATGTGGCCTTCATGTCATAAAATACCTGTGCCATAATATTCATATGCATAGCTTAATTAACAGGGATTTCAGTCCTGTCTGGACATGTGAACATCTGATTTCCTTTTGAATATATATATATATATATATATATATATTATATAACCTTGCAGCTACTTTAACTATCCCATCAGATGAAAAAAACACCCCAACTGTATGACAAGTATATGTATGCATATTTATAATTGTTCACAACAGGTTTTCTGGAATCGTCCTCTGAACCATGTGAGTTTTGGCCATTATTAGAGACCGGATACTGGATTAGATGGATTTGTTTCATCAGTATGATCATTTCTATGAACATTTCAAATACAAGAGAGTGCACCGGAGAGAATTTACCCATATTTTTTTGACAAATTCAGAATTTAATAAAAGTTGTCATTGTATGGGATTTTAAGTGTAGTGGAGAACTCTGTTGTCTGATAAACCATGGAGAAATAACTGTTAGCAGACCAAGGCTCCTTAGTGGCTGGAACAGGGCAGCTCCTCTGAAGGTACAGGATTGGGGCCATAGAATCTCTGTTTTATAAGTGACTAAATGCAGATATGCCCATTTACATTACAACATAAAGCATCATTCTGTTGTGTAGCTAAGCAGCATTTAAAATACAGAAAATTATATTTTTGAAATATGCTTTTTCACATTGCTAGTAGAGATTATAGAATGCATAATTTATATGGTGTATTGTAGCAGATCTGTATTTCTAAATGCAGAACAAAACTGCTTTAAAAACAGCAAACACCAGCTGAAGGTTCGCATGGTTACACAACCTAATTATAAACATTCAGGGAGCTCCGAAAGCACAGCAAAGTAAATAAATGTTTCACACAGCTGAAGAATCCATACTTTTAGTTTTGAAAGTAATTAAAAACAAAACATTCAGTCTGGTCTGTAATTGAACAGACGTTGAGATTTAGTACCTTAGAAATGGGAATATCATAAAGGATAAACAATGTTGAAATCATAGCAATGAATATTCTTTTAATAAAATCCAGAACTGGACAATTTTTTAGGAAAATTAAAAATCAGACACGCAATTTCTTTCCTAATATAAGAGGCTATTGTGGTTTTTTTTTTAAATCGGTTGTTTTTTGACTGTGTCACTTCCTTATACAGTGGATCAGGACTGAACATTTTCCAGTAAGTGTGTATGCTGCATCTCTTTCATTCATTAATAGAAGCAGCAGTAGCACATATTCCTACTCTTTACTTTGGTACAAGTCACAAATACCCACTTGTGCTGCTGAATTACAGCCAGTGCTCGAGGTGGTATTTTTTGAGATAAACAATATTATCCACCTGAGACTGATACAAGATCATAAAAGTGATTTTTATTTATGGCATTTTCAGCTCTCTTGTCAGTATAATATGCTGCTACATGGGAAAATTCTGGATTGATTTTAACCTTGCTCTGTGAAGTAGACTTGCCAAATACCCTTCCATTGAACTACAGAATTCATGCTGTAATTTTTGATGCTTTGAGTTATATTTAGTTTTTCTGATCAAAAAGGCTGTTACAAAGCAAATATATGTGATACAACTATGAAGACTAGCAGGTATTTCTATTCACATTATGTTGCTTTGATTGTAAAGCAGCTATCCAGCAAAGGATGGCCAAAGATGGCACTGTACACCTCATATCTCTTGTTTGGGTCCTTGAACCATGCACGTAGCCAGTGGTTCTTACAACAACCACATTGGAGAATTGAATGCACTATTTAAAACTATTTCACACAGAATCTGTCTCTGATTAATATCTTACTTGGCATTTACAAAGTAAACAGTTTAGACTAGAAAAGACTCATACTCTAATTTTGTTCCATTTAATCTGCTTCTCATTTTGAGAAAGTGACAATGCAACTATATTACTTCCAGCATACCAGGCCTTTCATTCCGTGAAGTGGAATCAGGAACAGAGGAATAGACCAGGCATACATAATTTTCTTATCTTCCTTTATTTCCCAAGCTGTTTTCCATTCTTTTGATAGCTTTCTCATTTTTTATTTGTAAAACAAAACAAAACAAAACCCTGGTTTGATAGTCATTTTATACAACATTCAAGCCCATAGCTAGATGAGAGCCACACTCTGTTGGTATAAGGACTAACTTGAAATAATGTAAGATAATAGACCATAAAATGGACTAGTGTAAATCAATATAGCTACAATAGGAGCTATATTTCCAAAAACATTAGTACTTCATTTTCACTCAAAACTACCCAGTCTTATTGAAAAAAGTGCCACTGAATAATAAAGTGCTGCCAGCAAGTCAGCATCTTGACAGATGCTATCTAGGATGATGTCCAAGGAAAGGACATTTTAAGCTGACTAGCAACAAGAGAGAGAGTACATTTCATTGTTTGCTGTATCATTCTTTTTCTTGGGTTTTCTTTTCCAGGTTTTTTTTTACTTATTAGTGAAAAGATTTCACATATATAACCTTTATTTGACTTAAAAATAAATTAAATAAGCACTGCTCAGAATAAGCAAGTTACCTCATGATAGAAGGTTTCTCATTTTTGCTAACTAATACATTTGATTCAAGACAACTCCTCATCTTCCTTTGCTGACCCATTGGCTGTCTTGTTGCATAGTGTTGTTCTTGGCTCCAAGCTAGAAATTCCTTGCCCATGGCTTCTGCTGCTAAGACTCTTTTATAATTTTCTAAACCATTTTGTGGCGGGGCATCTGTTATATTTTATAAATTAGCTGCCAAATTTGATACAGCAGAAGTATACTAGTGAGACATTTCACCCCTATATGTTTATGAAAATATGTTTTTGAACATGAATATATAAGGTGAATGTGCTTTGTGCAAAACATGTCAAGTCACCTATTACTCAAGGGCCTGTGATCCCTTGTATGTATATAGTCTCTGGCTATGTCTAGATTGCATCCCTTTTTCGTAAAAGGGATGCAAATTAGATGTATCACAATTGCTAATGAAGCGGGGATTTAAATCTCCCCCACTTCATTAGCATAAAAATGGCTGCCGCTTTTTTTCGGCACGAAGCTTTGCCGGAAAAAAGCGTCAGTCTAGACGCGGATCTCTCGGAAAATAAAGCCTTTTCCGAAAGATCCCTTATCCCCCTGTGTGTTCTTGTTATTTATAAATATATTTCAAAACAATGGGTATGTTTAAAGACAGAGAATAGCTATTTTGAGATACTTCCAGTATCCTGAAATAACGCTGCTGCCTAGGCATAGCTGAAGACTTAGATTAATAAGCAGCTCTTCACTTCATATTTCTAATTTCTCATGTCCAAGTTCATCTGCCCGCAGTGTTTCCCAACCAAACTGAGGAATGGAACGAATTGTGCACTTTCCCCTCACTCCCTGACTAAGGGAAATAGCCAGCAATTTTCCTGTATGAATGGGGACAGGAGATTCAATTCCCCCCACCCTTCCTAAAGGGTGCCTGAAGGTGAGAGGCTTGGAGCTGGGCATGGGCAGCCAGTATGCTAGGCAGGGGAAGGCACCAAACCACCACCCTGCCCACACTCCGACACCAGAATGCCTTCTGTAGGTGTTCTGGGGGCAGAGAGTGGCTGTCCCCAGTGCCTACCCTCCTTGTGCTCAGGGCTGGGGATCAAGAGGCACATGTGCCTTCCTCCCTCCCCATGGTTCAGGCCAGGGAACCTGGGGTGTGTGCTCATGCCCACTGCCCTCTCTTCCCCATGGTAGGGGGGGGGAGGAGGTGGAGAGGCAGCTTGGTTCTCCTGGGGAGGCAGAGCCTCTGAAGAAATGGTGGGTCTGGGACTTCTCTCACCCAGCCCTACGTTAAATGACTGCCCATGGTGCTGGGACAGTCCTGGATGGGGGAGGAGGGTACCCCTACCTGCTTAGTAATTGCCTCTTTTCTGTACAGTTTTATGCATCCTCAACGCATGGAGAGCTTCAGTTCCCCCTCACCCCTGGCACAATCAAACCCTTGCTTTAAGTTATAGTAAGATAGAACTGTATACCAAATTTGGTAGTCCTAGCTTTTACCATTTGGAGGAGTTTTTGAACAAACAGACAGGCAGGCATACAGACTTGATCGCTCACACACAGACAAACATTCTCAAATGTATAGTAGATTAGTAGGTTGCTTTGATCTGTTTTCACTTGCAATCACTTAAATCCTACCTTTTATACTTAATAAAAAACACATTGGTATATTACTAAACCAGTGGAAATTATTGTTACCAGGGGAGCAATAATTATTCCTATCTTTCAGTGTTATGATCTGTACACCAACTGACAGTCTTAGGTGAGCCTCTGGGATCCAGCCTATTACAACTAGCCTGGCAAACCTAAAAAGTATTCATTTTGGTTAAACCCTTTTTGTTACCTATATGGGTCTCCCTGAAAGCTCCTGTACATCAAGCCCTTTTTCTTTGATGCCACCTGAGGATCTTATCATGGTAGCGTCTCTTAAAGTTAACATTACTACTCATATAATTTGAAATAAACTTTTCTTGTTCATCTTCCTCTAATTCTCATTCACCCTTCTTTGACTCTACATCCTTCTGTAACTTCACTGGGCTTTGCATCAGGTCCCCGCCCTTAATTCCAAACTTTTCTTTCCTCCCTTTCAGCACAGTTAATTTTCTCTCTATTGGTCTCTTAATTGAGACTTACTAATTCATTTCCCAGTGTTTCTTGTTCCCTCTCTTCATTCTTTCACTTCCCTTTAACTCACATACTTTCATTGCAAGTATCCTGCCAATTTCAAGGAAGGATATAAGGACTTAAATCCTGTATGCAATTTTGGAGGAAGAGAGAGAAGGTGCACCAGAAAGCAATAGTGAACTCTTTCTGACGTGAGGGAAGCCTTGAGCAAAGAAAGACTGCCATCTCCAAAGATTTCATGATGAAATGGGCAGTGTCTCAACATAGGTAGGAAGCCAGTTTATTGCTCAAAATGTAAGAGCTAAATCTGCATCTGGCACAAATTCCACATAGATAAGTTGCAGTTAATCTAGTCACATAGACTTGCCAGCCTAAAGATCAGAATCTTAGATATCTTTTGTTCCTGTGTTCATATTTTATGCTCTGTAAAGCTATTTTAATCCCCCTCAGAGATATAATTCACTGCCCATTGGGATGGAAGAGCTGTGCTTAGAGATAATTGTATGCAGGAGGCATAAAGTAGTAAACACTTGATACAGAGTCCATGGTATTAAATTTATTGGTAATCGACCTTGTGGAATGAGATTTCATTATTAACTTCCTTTAGTACATACACACAGTGCTGTGAAATAACATGACATTAGTTTAACTGGTGAATTTGACTTTTCCACAATCTTAATACATTATCAGTAATGTACTTATGGAAATGACATCACAATACTTGAAAATCCTGTTTGAATCTACACAAAGGTTTTACCAGTTTTCCTCTGTTACAATATGTTAAAAAACTGGGCTGCAAATTGATTTTTTAAAGCCATTTATCTATTTTCTATAATGATTAACAACAGACTGGGTGGGAATCATTTGCTTGGTTTTTTTAAAAAAATTTCCTGTCTTGATCTTTGTACTACTTTTATCCATCCTGTTCAATTTTACATTTTGTATAGGGTGAGCTCCTCAAGGAATCTAATTTTAAGACCAGAAGGTTTTATGGCTGCACAAAGACTTGTCCTTGATGGGTCTTTTCAGTTGTAGAATAGTTACATCAATTCAACTGTTAATGATACAGTATTCAAATCCTTAAGAGAGGAAACTGAAGTGCAATACTATTAACAGTGATTTACTGAATAAATACTACACTGTTTTAAATGCACCAGTTCTATTCTTTAGGATGCCAAGGATACATCTACACTGTTCCTGTAGCTCAAAATAAGCTATGAAATTTGAGCTACGCATATTGTGTAGCTTTATTTTTGAGTTAATTTGAAAATAGCTTATTTAGAAATTTGGCACTGTCTACACAGCACTTATTTCAAAATAAATCGCTATTCTGTAACGTCCCTTATGCCTCGTGGAATGAGGTTTAGAGGAAACATCAGAATAGCGAGCCCATTATATTTCAAAATAATGGGTGCACTCAAAAGATGTGGAATAGCTATTTTGGGGTACCTCCAGTATCCCAAAATAGTACTGCAGTGTAGATGTAGCCTGAGTTAAGTATATTTCTACTCCAGTTTTTAAGGGTTATTTCCATTACTTTTCCACTTTCTGTCTGGCAGAATTTTTCTCTTAAATTTAACCTGTTCTGATTATTGACAATGAACATTGTGAATGTCCCTGTTTAGCTTAATGACGCTGTCATTTATAAGTCAATATCAATCACTGTTGCTAAGGCCCATTGGTGGTAGAGATGAATGAATACCATGATAATTAGGGCTCCTAATGTCAAAGTAGATATTTGTGTCCCTCACTGAAGGCTTTTTTCCCACCTTTAGAGCTTATATGATACAGCCCAAGTCAACTGCATGTGTATTCACTCTTTATGGTTAAGCAAGGGCACCTACTCACAGTTTATGGCTCCAAATGTAAGGGCTAAGCCTGCAGTTGGCACAAATTCTACATAGATAAGTTGCAGTTAACCTTAGTCACACAGACTTACCAGGCTTAAGATCAGAATCTCAGATATCATTGGATGGAGACCCTCATGCGTCTCCCTCATGGCCAGGGGATTTCCAAGTTACTGTTTTCCTGCCTTCGCTGGGTTATTCCAAGCAAAAGACATTCTCTCTAGGCAGACCTACTTTTCTTCTCAGAGACTGTTAACAGAGTAATTGCTGCAATTTTAAGTTACCACAGTTCCATCTAAGCAAGTAGATCTTTTTTATTATTTTAAGGTAAATCAAACATATTAAAATAATATATTATTAAATATATATTCATCATCAAACATATTAAACATATTAAAATAATAAAAGCTTGAAAATGTGCAAAAAACTTTACCAGGGATTACCCCGTGTAAGGTGGATTCTGGCAGGAGCAATCCTTTAAAATCCCACCCAGGGTTTTCCAGTCCTTTCAGTTTCATCACACCCTTTGCTCACATCAAAAGCCCAGTCTGGTGTGGCCTTAGTAGAAGTAGTCCTTTAAACCTTTCCCTGACTGGAACCCTCCATAGACTTGACCATAGGTGCTACCGACTGGTATTTTTTCCTGGGGAGTGTTCCAGCCCCGCTCTACCAGGAGGCTCTGCTCCCTCTCCTGAAACCCTCATTTGCTTGCTGCTTTCTCCCATACTCTTGTACTAGCCACCACACAGGTGATCTTTGCTGCTACCGAATAGCTGTGGCTAATGGGTGCTGAGCACCCACTATTTTTTTTCCTATGATGCTCCAGCCTTGGAGTTGGTGTCCGTGGAGTGGAGATCCTGTCTGTTTATCACAACAAACGTTCTTAGTTCACTCCCGGGTTACCCAGTCTATTTTGAACATTTGAAGAGACTTAATAGGTCATCAGACAAACAATAGATTCACCCACCCATCCCTTGCAAAGCTTCAAAGGGCTGATAAATTAAGGAATTACATTAGCATATCCACTCCTCCTAGAGAAAGAAGGTAAATACAATCTCACGATGACATAAAAACAATTGCATGTTTAAATACAATAGACCCTCCCCCTTCCAAAGGCATTCAACTTATTTCAGTAAGGTTTTTCCAGAATATGACACATCTGTCACACCTCTCTTCTTGGTGAAGATGTAAAGATGATCTGTTCTTTGTCCTCCTAAGAGAGTAACTACAAAGAAATGCCATATTAATGTATAATACAGTTCTCTTCCTATAACTCACTGGTGAAATTAATAGGCTATATTAATCTTGAATCTGTGCAGTATCCTGATTTGATAAACCCTCTATCCTGCCAACCCCCAAATTGAGTTACTTTCTGTGACTTTTAATATATCTAACCATGGATAACAGAATTGTAGTTAGAGAATGTATTTTCCCCAAAATTTGTGCGGCATTATTTTATGTGAAATTCTTGTTAACATCTCTCTGGAATTATGATATGTCATTTGGGTTGTATATCCATAGTAATTTCAGCACTAGCTATCAAAAAGTGAAATCTATATATATGCCTTGAGAAATGTAGAGCTTAGAAAAGCCCACTGGACTGGAAAGACTCCTACAACATCACTGGAGTTTTTCTGTCCCCAAGAATTTAATGAAATATTGGAGTGAGTGAGGATTTCTCAACATGTGCTACTCAAAACCAGGAACAAAATGGCTTCTCCTTGAATGTGTACTGACTCAGAACAGCTTTCAAAATGTTGAGCTAGCCAACATAAATCGGCATCATCTCATTTAATTTCCAAATTAAAATGTTTTTTACTATTGAGACTCATGAGTGAATCCTAAATGTATCTAAATCTCTCTTGTCCATTTATTAAGTTGAAAACCTCACAAAAGGCCATATTCTGGCTCTAATGAAGTTAATGGCAAAACTGAGTGGTGCAATGCTGAGGTTCAGAAAGATCTAAAAAGAGGTTTCTCAACATGATATTTTCATATTCCTGAGGAAGTGCACATTCTACAAAAAACACCCTTGGGTTAGTGCTTATTGTTGCAACTTAAACCAGGAAGTAGTTTAATATGGAAATAAAGAAATTCTATTTTTTTAACTTACAGAAGCCTCTGTTCTAATTTAGGGCTTGTTCTTCCCATAACTCAATAGGTCACAAATAATTGAGATTTATGAGAACCCCAAAAATGAACAGTGTAAAGCTAATATTTGGTTTCATCCTTCTCTCTTAGACCAAATTTTTGAAACTAATGTAGGTCCTGATCCATGAATGCACATGTATAGTCCCACAGATTTTGGATAAATTATTCATGGTTAAAGTTAAGCATGTGGTTAAATGTTTTGCTGGATCAACCCATGCAAATCATTACCATTCTATCTGGGTGTTCGTAATATATGCCATTATTTGGCATTTCCATGTAATACAAGTTAAATAACAAGCTAACAGAGTAAGCATTAGCTTTAAATATCTTGTTTTTGTGTCACATTAATGCTATTTTAAATGCAATTTTTTCTATCACTTTCTTCCCAAAGATACAATGAGTAGATGAATATTAGTATCTGAATAGAAGAAATATTCCAAATCTGCACTGAAGATAAAAGGTACAATTCACAGTTGTTATAGAAATAAGAAAGATGTGGTCTTTTTTTTTTCATTTTGCTGTTGTAATAGAAATGATGCTTTAGGCAAAAAAATATTGTTTAAGCAGTGGGATTTCTGATATCCCACATTTATGAATCTTAATGTTTCTCACCTGGCCTCATTTTCCTGTTTTTGGTTTTAAAATATAATGTAGTTGTACTACTAAACAGTACAGAATTCCTATACTAGCTATTGAGTTACTTTTTTTCAGTGTTTGAAAATCGAATCAAATGCAGGAACCTTCTTCAATTAAAAAGAGTTCTGGATAATAACATCATGTGCTCACACTTAAATCTACATTTAAACATGAATTTTTACTCAGAAGGGCAAACAATTGCTGACATTTCACATTTTGAAAAATATTATAATTTGCATCACAGAATTCTCAGGGTAATTCTGCCTAACTTTACATTAGGTTTTAAGCACTGAAGCGGATAGAGACTGAGTGCAAATGGGAGAAGGATGAAAAAAACCCAGCAGCAGTGAGGGGAAGGTTGGAGAAAAGAAAAGAAAAGAAAAGAAAAGAAAAGAAAAGAAAAGAAAAGAAAAGAAAAGAAAAGAAAAGAAAAGAAAAGAAAACAGTGGGGAGATAAATAAATTAAAGGATGCAGAAATTAAAAGAAAAGCAAAAAATGTGGCTAAGAATAAGAGAAATAATAAATTGGGGGTGTAAGATTATGGGGAAAAACTGTTTAATTTTTGGAATATTTGCTTGCCATAAGAGGTGATTTATATTATAGACGTGGGTTTTTATTAGGTAATGATTCTCTACTCATGTATTTTATTTGTCGGTATAAAAATATACATTCAGCTTGTGCATTAATATTGGAATTGTAATTTTAATGTAAATACACCAGCTTTCTATGCTGCTATGATAATGTTTGGAGATGGGTTACTTAATGTATTGATCATAAAGACAAAATTTCTGAGCCAGTTTAATAACTTGACAGATTCAGCTACAGTCTAGGAAAGAAGATATCATGTTTAATTTATCTATTTTTGTCATCTTGGCTGATTTTTAGGCACTGATCCTAAAAAATCTTAAGCATATTGTTGCAGTGTGAATACACCTGTGTCCAGCAGTTGTTTCCTGTAAGCTGAGCTCTTGGATGACCATCAAAAAGAGAGTCAAATGTCATCTCGCTAATTAGCAGAGCACCCATAGTTGGCAGGATATGTTTCTACTGGTGGTGAACATCATGCCTAGGTGTATGTAACAAAATTTATTCTGCACATGGATGAAAAAATTAGAGGGAACATTGGCGTCCCATCTTGTATAGACCCTAAAATGCTCAAGTCTCTCTGAAGGGTCAGCCTCCCTGTAAAGCAGTTCATGTGTCCCTCACGTCTCTGGGATCATCTCTGGCAAGGTCTGTGGAGACTCAGTCCCTTCCCAGGTCTTCACTGTCTATCTGGAGTCCATCAGAGATTCAGTGGCCTCTGTGGACAGGGCTCCCACAGCTCCATGGATGGTGCTCTCAATACACACCTGTCCTCCCTGGGCTGGGCTGCTTCCCCTTATATCCTGTCTCCAGGCTGAGCATGCACAGCAGGATGCAAGTCTGTGGCTTCCTCAACCTGCAGTGCACAGTTAACCCCTGTAGAGCCAGTGTGGAGTAGATAAACCCTGTCACTCATATGCTTGAGTCTTTGAAAGATCTGGGCCTTTAATTTCAAATGTCCTAGACAATAAAGGGAGACTGTAGGTCCAATGGCCTAACTTTGATTTAGCAATGTGCTGCTGTCTAGTTCTCGAGCAAACATTTGTGCACCTCCCACCATGAAACTCCCCACACATGGTGTTTTCTTCCTGAGCTAGCTTCCAAGGCCACTATGTTCTCCTTGTTCAAATCCCCTCTCTGCCATGACATCTCCTTGTTGTAAGGTGATTGGGATGGAAGGTGAGACACTGTGTGCCAATAAAGTCTGGTGTTATCAGGATTTATCCACTGCTATCTAGATAAATTTATTATTTGTTTCCTTGTCCTTAACCCTCCAGCTCCTTAGGGCTGAGATAGCGTTTGTTATGTTTGGAAAGTAAATCTTCACACATTGTAAACTAATAAATAATACATACTGCTTTCTATCCTCCAAAACAACTAAGACTGTTAATACAAAACTCAAGACAGCTACAACTGTGCACTGAGGCCAAGTTAGCCTATTCTGATTTTGTTTTCTTTGTTTGTTTTTAATGAAGTGTGTTTGTCATTTTTGTCTTTATAAATGTCTTTACCTTACGGGACTCTTTGTTATTTGCATGGGAAGATGCATGCAAAATCTTGCATTACAATTATTTGATTATAAATCACCATTGACTGCCTTTCTATTGTATCTTTCACACTAAGGGTATGTCTACACTACCACCCTAGCTCGAACTAGGGTGGTAATGTAGGCAACCGGAGTTGCAAATGAAGCCTGGGATTTGAATTTCCCAGGCTTCATTTGTATCTCGTCGGGCGCCGCCATTTTTAAATGTCCGCTAGTGCGGACTCCGTGCCGCGCAGCTACATGCAGCACGGACTAGGTAGTTCGGACTAGGCTTCCTAGTCTGAACTACCGTTACTCCTCATTTCACGCATGTAGCCACGCGGCATGGAGTCCGCACTAGCGGACATTTAAAAATGGCGGCACCCGGCGAGATGCAAATGAAGCCCGGGAAATTCAAATCCTGGGCTTCATTTGCAACTCCAGTTGCCTACATTACCAACCTAGTTCGAACTAGGGTGGTAGTGTAGACATACCCTTATTTACCATATTGGGGTTCAGTTGCCATTTCTGATAAATGATTGCACCAGTCCCTGTTTTATGGCAAAAACTTTTAACTTGTATTTCTGAAAAATTTGCACACGGCAGCAGTGATACCTTGAAGAAATAACCTCAGATGTTTGCTCAAGCTTCTTTACAAACTGAAGATTCCTGGTAGAAAAAAAATGTTTTAAAGTTCAGTATCTGATCAAAAGTGCTATAGGCTACATCCATATAAAAGCTACTGTATTTGGCTGGTTCAATATTATGTTGAATAAGGATCTTTAAGTTTCTTATACTCCTGTTATTTGCTGAATCTTCAGTGCCTGCTTTAAACCCTTGGTCTATAGGTTGTGTATTCTCACTTCTATAGCCTTAATCAAATACAGATATATGCATCCAATTTGCTCATGTGTGCAAGCAGAAAATATGCAAGGTTGGTAATGCTAAAACAGCAATTGGGGAAAACAAATGCTCAACGTATATTTTATTTGGAGGGTTTTTCTAAGAATGGTATTTTGTAGGTCAAAGTTATTTTTGTATGTTCTCAAGTGACATGAAAGTATCACTTTTATAGGTCAATTGGGAGATGATGGAAATTCCTCTCTCAATCCACCTCTTCCACAGCACCTTTGTTTCCTGGTAAAAAGTACAGGGTTCTCTCTGGTATGGCCTTTATGGAAGGGATAATAAAATGTGAATCTGAAAACTTTACCTAGATGAGTCCCATTCTCATGTAAGTTATTCCACTAACTCACTGCTATTTTTTAACAGTGAGTGCTCACAATGTAAAATTAGTTTGCTCACAAGGGCCCCCACCTTTAGAACCATAGTGTTCTATGCAGTGGAAAGCATCTGTGATTCCATTATGCAACGTGCACAATTCCAGTTCAAATTCTCATTCCCCATAGGTTCTTGGCATGGCAGACGGCTGCAAGTATGGGGTTTAGCACACCAGTTGCATCAGTGCTTAGTTCTACATGCCACAGAGGAAGTACCAACAGGCTGATGCAGTATCACACAATAGATCCTGCAGAGGATAGGTTTGAGAAAGCAGATTCTTGTCCATTGCCTCTTTAAAATGTGAATCTGTAGAGGATTGTTTCTCCAACTTGGAGCTAGTATGTGGATTTGCTCCTAGCTGTTGATCAACTTTAAAATAAAATATTGATACTATTGTCTACCATTTAAAATAGTAATTAATTTGGTCCTCCTGTTCAACCTGCTTTGTTTTTTTAGCCTGAAGAGTTACTTAAAAGGTCTCCAGTGGACTTTTATGATATTTTCTAAGCCTTTGGATATTATTGGAGTCACAATTATAGTCTCCATCTGAGGTGGCCATGTCAGGTAATGTGTTACCTGGTCCTTTTCAAATTGTCCTAAAATGCTATCATGATTTTTTTCCCAAAGTTGGGCATTCAGATTTATTCTTCCTGGATAAGTATTGATATTGTCCCATTTTGGCCAAAATGTGAAGTCAAAATAAGAATGTTCTGTATATTTTAAAGAGGAATCTCATATGATAGACAGGTCGCCTCAATATCCAAAGGCAAAAATATTTCCCTTGATAGTAGGTAACTTTTCTGAAGTAAAATATGAGATGTTCTTTCCCTTTACTCTAAAGCCATTCTTACTGCATAATTTAAAATATTTTAAATGTTAAAAATTGCAATATGAAAGTAAATCATAAAAACTGAGTAAATCATAAAAACTTTTCCTTCCCCTGAACTACAATCAGTATAATGTGGTTCTTCAACTACATTACAAACATAAGAAAGATCAGGGACGATGTGGATCTGCTGCTCAATGGTGAAGATGAGCTAGTAATGGGAGATGATAGGAAGACAGATCTACTCAATGCCTTCTTTGATTCAATCCTCTCACAAAAAATAACAGGTTACTAATGATTTGTAAAGTCACTACAGGCAATAAAGTCACTACAGGCATGCAGATCCAGATAAGTAAAGAATACAACACATCAGAGCTCTTCTGACCAATTTAAATGAATACAAGACAGGAGCCTGATGCTATATTACTGAAGGAATTAGCTGAAGAAATCTCAGAGGCACTGGCAATAATATTTGCAAAGTCATGGATGACAAGAGAGATCCTGGAAGACTGGAGAAGGGCTAACATAATGCCTATCTTCAGAGAGGGAGGGAAAAAGGAGAAGCAAGGAGACAGAACAGTCAACTTCACTTTGGTGCCTGGGAAGATAACAGAGCAATGTATAAAACATTCATTTTGCAAATACCTGAAGGATGAAGGAGTAATCCTCGCAAATACCTGAAGGATGAAGGTGTAAGGCACTACACTTAAGGAAGAAAAAAACAAATGCACAAATAACGGGATAACTGGCTTGGCAGCCATACTGCTGAGAAAAATTTAGGAGTTGTGATGGATCACAACCTGAAAACATTAGTCAGCAATGCTACACTATTGCAAACATAATTTTGTATAGGTTGTACCTCTTTTCACTGGGACTCTCTGGTCTGTCAACATCTGCGGTCCTGACCATATGTGTTCTTGGACCACAGAGTCTAGGTTAAAGGAAGTCAGGCCACAGGACACCAGAGATGGGGTGTGACTCAGCCAGGAGCCATGTGTTGAGGGAGGAGCAGGCAGTGCAACAGGGAGTTCTGACCCCTGTTACCAGGCGGCAGTGGCAGCCAGCAGTGGCTGCAGAGCTGTGGCAGCCTCAGAGCCCCAGAAGAACCCCACAGAGCCCCAGCAGCCCCGACAGCCATGGAGCCCTGGCCCCAGCAGCTGCTGAGCTCCAGCCTGGGGAACGACGGCCAGACAGGTTGCACAGACCATGTTGGGAGGGACTTCCCCTCATTTGGAAAATCCCCTTGTTTGGGAACAGTCAGGTCCCAGGAATGCCGGACAAGGGAGGTCCAATCTGTATTAACAGAGGCACAGTGTGCAAGTCATGGAAGGTGATACTATTGCTCTACTTGGTGGTGGCTTGGCTTCAGCTGGAGTAGTGTGTCCAGTTTTGGTCACCCAGAGTATAGAATAAATGTAGAGAAACTGGAAAAAATCTGGAAGTGAGCAAGAATGATGACCAAGGCATTGACTGTCTAGCAAGGTTGTGGAAGTTTCTTCATTGGAAGTTTTCAAAAGGAGGCTTGTCAGTTATCTGTTTTCAATGGTTTGGACACAATAAATCCAATGTCTTGGTAGCGGGCTAAATTATATGATCCCTGTGGTCCAAACCTGATGATTCCAACACTGTGGAAATGCCTGAGCACAGAATTTTGAGTTTATAGCAAGTTTTCATGCTTCTTTATGAAAGCACTGCACATTTTTATTCAGAACAGAATCGCTATGTACACAGTTTTAAAGATCCATTCTGAGCCCTATTGTTCTGATATAATATTATTCTGTCTCCTATTATCTGTGGCTCTCAAACAAAATGTGTTATACATTCAGTTGCATTGTTGCCATAAATAAGATTTTTGTGAGCATGATTCAAAAGCTTGTGGCTGGTCTGTCATGTGGTTTTGTTTGTGTTTCTACAGAACTTTTTACTGAATATCCTTTAATTATTTGATATGGTTATTGTTGACTCTAAAGTATGCCTTCAAGAAAAACTGGGAATGTTTTTATTGGGTTATGGACATTTCGTATTGCAATTTTGTTAAATTAAAACCACATTATTTGCTGTGTGACTGTTGAGTATCATACACACACACACACACACACACACACACACAAACACACACACACACACACACACAGAAAAACTATTTCTTTACATTTAGTACTGATATAAAACATGAGCAAATGAACTAAATAGGGTCATCCTTCATGGGAGGGTTTTTTCAGTTTTACAAGCAATTTAATCACATGACAATTATTGTTATTCAAAGAAAGGACCTAAAAATCTGTATAGGCTTCACAGAGCATCTAATCAGAAATCAGGCTACCACATATCTTGCTAGGTGAATGAAACTCCATTAATGTCTGTAAAATATTCTAACTTTTAGAGTATTTCCACTATCTCCACTGCCACTAGTTTATCTGTCCTACTAGCAATCTTATCTATATGTGGAAATCCTTACTGTTCTTCCAGTAAAGCTAATTCAGCAAAGGACAATAGAAGAACAGACTAACGGGAGCAAGATTTTTTTAAGTAGGAAAAATTTGAGGACCTGGTGGCCCCAAAATATTTTTAAAGTCACATGGACCAAAATATGCTCATTATTAGGAACGAATCTCCAATTTAATATTTTTAATGATTGCTCCTGTGTGTTTCTGTGTAATATTACTTCTGTTTGGTAATGTTTTCTCTGAAACAGCCTCCAAAGTTACTGGCAAGCTTGTGTTACAATAGGTTAATGCTTCACCTAAGCATCTAAGATGGTCACATCTAAGATGAACTTTTTATTAAGATAGCTAATTCATGAAGCTGTTCAATGCATTGTGAAACTCAATCTCTATGAGCAAAATGATTAGAGGACGGTTTTATAATAGACTTAAATCTGTTGCCTACAGTGCTAACTGTTTACTCATTTTCTGAGAATAGTCTTGTCAAATAACACTTCCTATATGCTAAGGGAGAACTTATAAATAGTAGAAATTACATGTACATTGCATATCTGGCAGTGTTTACATGTACATTGCATATCTGGCAGTGTTTAAATTGTACCTTGGCTACTCCTGCTCCCTTCCAAAAGGATAAACAACTTCCAGCTTTTACAGCTTCCTTTCCTCTGTGTTCCTAATTCTATGATTCAAACACTCTGAAATAGTGTGAATGCTGTTTTTTAAAAAAGTCACTAATTCAGGGGTTTCCTAACTTGAATTGCCCGTAAGGTTCTTTTTTTATGTGATCTACACTAGGTGTATTATATAGGATTCTCAAAAAAAAAAAAAAAAAAAAAAAAACCCAAGCATGTTGCCAACCTTGAACTACATACTTTTATCTGGAATCATAGAATTTAATAACAATTGGAAAGTTTTATGCAAAATCCCTGCATCTTTAACATTAGTATAATCTTATTCAGCTATTTTAAAAGGTAAGACATTTTGTATTACTAAAAGAAGTAGACATAATAAAATATTATAAATGTTATTTAAGAAATGCAAATTCATATACACATAAATGTATGGTAAATAGAAAATAAAATCTCAGTTTTTATTTGATAAAATTCTCTGAACTTAATTACAGTGGCAGCAGAAATCAAATGGTAAGCAGTGCATAATAAAGTAAGCATAAATGGTATTATTGAATTACTTAGAAAATAATATGCTTACCATATTTAGCATAACCTTTTAAATTATATATATATATAATTATTACACTCACTATATCTTGAAAGATGTACTTCCTCTCCCTGGTGCAATTTTGATTTAATCAATGTATAATTTGACAGTGTATCAGTTTAGAAATGCTTTTAGGTTTAGGGAAAAAAGTGAAATTAATAAGTGCAGATTTTATGTTGGAGGAAATAGGCTATGGCTACGTCTCGCCTGCAAGCCTCTTTTGAAAGAGGCCTTTTCAAAAGATACGTTCAAAAAAGCCTCTTTTGAAAAAGACCATCTAGACTACAACCAATACTTTCAAAAAAGCAAGCTGCTTTTTCGAAAGAGGGCACCCAAGCAGTCTGGATGCTCTCTTTCGAAAAAGCACAGTTTGCATTACATAGCACCTTTTTTCGAAAGAGCACTTTTGAAAAAAGGCCTTATTCCTCGTACAACGAGGTTTTCCACAGTCAAAAAAAAACTGCCGCGTTCTTTCAATTTACTTTCAAAAGAACACCGCAGCAGTGTAGACGCAGGCGAAGTTTTTTCGAAAAAAGGCCACTTTTTTCTAAAAAAACCTGTAGTCTAGACACACCCTATGTGTTTATGACTTCTCAAGAAGTTGCTTATAAGATGCGGGAGGTCGTGATAGAAACAAACTGCAAAAATTCCCACTGAAAAGTTCCCCTGTTGTTAATCTTCTCAGCTTCATCTCCCCCTACCTAAGAATAACTCACACGATAATGGAATGTGTCTTTGAATTCTTCCATAAGGATGTTGGGCTTTGTTCCTCCATGGAGAAGGCCAGGGTCTGATCTACCCTAACTTGTACTGTTGTCTAAGGGACTGCTGCAATGTTGTCCAGTCTCCGTGGCTTAATGGGGTTCTTCAACTGTCCATGATACCAGAGGTATCCAGAACTGCAGCAGACTCTGCAACTCCCCTCAGAACTGGGGGTTTCCAAGCTATTACAAAAGAGGTAACAGCAGAAGTTATTGCAATTATATGTACAGTAACCTGTTTTATGACATTTCTAGAGAAGGTGGATGGGATAGATTGTCTTTTCTATCTCGAGTGTTATCATGGAAGAGGTAAATGTGGTGCTTCTGAACTACATACAGAAAATAAGAAACAATACAATCTCTTGGGAGTTTAGCCTATACATGGAGGATAAGAGTCTAGATGTTGATGTCTTTGGCTACCACAAAGGTGAATGGAAAACAGGATCAGAGAGCCACATTGCTGGGTGAAAGATGGCTAATGAGAGCCGGCAGACAGTATTGGAAATAGGTTTCACAGAGATAACTGCATTAGTCTGTTTCAGGAAAAAAAACACAAGGAGTCTGGTGGCACTTTAAAGACTAACAAATTTATTGGGGCATTTGAGCATAAGCTTCTGTGAGCTACAATTCACTTCCTCAGATGCTAAAGAGAAAAAGAAAGACAGGCAGAAAAAAAAAAGATGCAGAGAAGGGATTGTGACATGAGTGCTAATTAAATCAGAATGGATATAGCTTATCTCCAACTGTAGTGAGAATTTGAGAGTATCTGAATAGGAAATTACCTGTCCTAATGTGAGAACCACTCTCTTTGTTTAGACCTTGCTTCAGGGTGTTAAATTTGCATATGAATTCCAGCTCAGCAGTTTCTTTCTGCAGCCTGCTTTCTGAAGTTTTCCCCCTGAGAATGGTAACTTGTCAGTCTGAAACTGTGGGTACATCTACACTTGCTCCCTAGTTCGAACTAGGGATGCAAATGTAGCCGACCAAAATTGCTAATGAAGCGGGGATTTAAATATCCTGCACGTCATTAGTATAATCTCGCCCGCGCGTTATTCTGCTCACCATCTGATTTGAACCAGGAACTGCACTCCGGGATGCGTTAGTTCGAATTAAATCCCTTGGTTCAAACTAACGTTATTCCTCATTAACTGATTACTGTGCTGCTTCTGGTAGTTTCTTGAGTAGATGTTAAAATGTACATGATGGCTGCAATAGGTTTTCTGTTATGTTACTTGAGATACATTTGAAGTATGATGACAAAATGAAGACAGTCTTTTGGGAATATGTATGCATTTTACATGCGTGCATAGCTCATATAATATCATATAAGTGGGGATACCAACTATATATGTGCCTTGTCTTAATAATCCTTTTTAATCCATTAAATAATTAAGAGCTTTATTATAATGTTCCTATGGAGTTTCAGAAGTTGGCACAACCTCTGATTAGACTTCATTTGAGCCATAAATATGTTTCAAAATTAGTGGCAAGTATATGGATCATTTTTAGCCTTGGAAATGACATATAAAGGCACTTCTTTTTCCAAAAACAAATATAAGTTCCAAATAAGCACTTTTTGCAAAAGTTCCTTGGAGTTTTGCTGTGATGAGACATGTATGATAGGACTCAGCCATGTTAACTATCGAGAGGCTTCCCTATTAACGGCATTTGTCAAGACTTACTACACAGTGTTAATCAAGCTTTCCGGGCTTATTCCCTGTACTGAGAATAAGAGATAACTGTGGTAACAGCTGTCAAATGTTGACTTTTTAATTATTTCCTCTGCAGGAAAAATAAACTGATGGAAGTTTATTCTAAATCTGTGTTGTCATGACTCATGACTAATAGTTCATCTGGGGGTAGATTTCAAATATTTAAATAATTAGCATATATTAAGTGGAAGTGAATGTACAGCGGACTGTGGGGGGATAGGTTGGTGTTCTTGTTTAGAATGAAGCCCTTTCCAAATTAAGCCATTTGCACATTAGTTTATAAACTATATTCACATAAGGATAGAATGAGTTTTCTTGTATGTGCCATTCTTTCTGTTTATTACTGCATTTTTGATTCAATGCCATTGCTCTGATTTTTTTTAATAAAAATTGTTCTCACTTTGCCGTAGCAATTCCCAGATTCCTTCATTTGTTTTGTTTGAATGTGTGTCTAGCAGTGACACACTACAGCATAATGACTGTATGAGACTTGTTGTTTAGCAACTAATTTAAATTACAATACATATAAATTTGACTAGAGGCCTTTAATGCTATTTTTAAAGCTTAATGGAAGTGCTATGTTGGACTGGTGGAATATTGAACAATTCTGTTTTATTGGGATACATTTAGATATTTCTTTAAACTCTTTATGTGGCTCTTTGAGTGTAATGGTACTCTGCAGTGATAAGATTTATCAAAGGAAATAGTGAATCACCCTGATACATTGCTTTTCCCACAGAATTTTTTATATTGTGAAGTTTTGTTTTATAATGCTGTTAATAGCAAAACTGGATAAAAATAGTCAGGGGAATACTGCTAATTGTATGATAGTTAGCTCTTTAAGCCCACAGTAAGTTTTGTACTGGAGATCACAGTGCATCTTTCTGCCTCAACCTCCAGCTTACCATCCTAACCAGGAAATGTGTGGTAAAAATGTGGTAAAAATGTTGAGAATGCGTATGCAATGATTCTATATTGAGAGTTAAAACCCAGTAGTGCTGATGGGGTAAATACTTATTATAATTGGTCAGGTTTTTTATCACAAATTATTTTAAACAAAAATAGCTTCTTTCCTGCCTAAAACCGAAACATTCCCTTCCCTCCCCAAAAAGCATGGTGATTGTGTTTGCTGTCAGAATGGAAAACTTTAAAGAAACCAAATCATTTTAATCAAAACAATTACTTTCATTCTATCAAATCTGTAAAATGAAAGTCACCTAGAATTATTTTTTGTTTCTGCAAAATGTTTTTATATATTTTAGCCACTAGGGAGCAGGTAATTGAATAGTCGACTAACCTTATGAATTCTTAGCACAACTTAAAAAAGCGACAAATAGTCTTGCTGCAGCACCTTAAAGACCAAAAAACCATGTAGATGGTATCATGAGCTTTCGTGGGCACAACTCACTTCTTCAGATGAATGGAGTATTAAAGATCTAGTTTCGAAATAAATGGGGAGAGAGAAGGAAAAAAAGAGGGAAAGAAATAGTCAGGTTTACATGACTTTTCGACAAAAGGGAGGGGATTCGCCGACAAAGCTATGTCTAAACTACTTTCACTTTCGAAAGCTCCTGCGGAATTTGCATATCCTCTTTTGACCATTCTGAGTAGTCTAGATATGCTCTTAGAGTCTCCATGGTACAAGAAGCTGATAGACAAGGTGCTGATTGTTCTTAAGTAACCATTGTTCGCTTTTTTATGTTATTAGGATGTGGAATATAGCAGGCCATTTAGTCAACTCCTCTAGTCCCTGGATGTGGGGCTGGCACCCTGCACTGGCACCCTGCTCTTGAGAGACCCCTGGCACCCTGCACTGCTGTCTCTCCATGGAGACAGTACAGTGGGTGAACCAGCTTTTAAGCTGGCTCCCCCCAAGCACTGGCTCCTGCTCCTCCCAATTTGCTGTCTCTGATACAGACACAGCAAAGGGGGGAAATGCGAGTAGTCAACTATATTAACTGATAAGCCTAGGCTTATCGGTTAATTGTCTAGTCGACTACTAGTTCACATCCCTATTAGCCACCTCTAAGTAATAACATACAGTAAAACAGATTTTTGCAGTACTGTCTCCACTTCTCCTTTCACTCTTTTTTATTTCCTTTCATTCATATTGGCCATTTCTTTAAAGCTTTCCCCATTTGCCAAATGCAAAGCAACACAGAGGCTACGTCTACACTGGCCACAATTTCTGGAAAAGCCATGCAAATCAGGTACGTCAGGATAGGGAAATCCACGGGGGATTTAAATATCCCCCGCGGATTTAAATAAACATGTCCGCCGCTTTTTTTCCGGCTTGGGGAAAAGCCGGAAAAAAGCATCTAGACCGGCGCGATCCTCCGGAATAAAGCCCTTTTCCGGAGGATCTCTTATTCCTACTTTGAAGTACTACTTTGAAGTAGGAATAAGAAAAGGGCTTAAGCCGGAAAAAAAGCGGCGGACATGTTTATTTAAATCCGCGGGGGATATTTAAATCCCCGCGGATTTCCCTATCCTGACTTACCTGATTTGCATGGCTTTTCTGGAAATTGTGGCCAGTGTAGACGTAGCCAGAGACTTTTGGTCACTTCTCAGATGGAAATGTTCAGGAAGAACTTACAAAAATGTTATATCCCGTCTTTACTAGAACAGGGGTTGTCAAACTTCATCACATTGTAACTCCTTCTAGCAACAAAAATTCAAACATGACCATGTGTGTGTGTGTGTGTGTGTGTGTCCAAATCCAAGGGTTTTAATACCAGGCAGAAGGCCTGTAACCTGAGCCCCATATTCAGGGCTGAGGCCCTGGGGCTTCTGCCCCAGCGGAAGGGGCTTGGTCATCAGGCATGAATCCCAGTCAGTCTGTCAGCCCTGGTGACACCATTAAAAGGGGGTTTTGACCCACTTTGATGATCTCACCCACAGTTTGAGAAACACTGCCCTCGAAGATTATCATATAAAACATATACAACTTCTTAAATGTCAGAGTTGTTAAACACTGGAATAAATTGTCTAGGGAAATTGCGGACTCTCCAACACTGGAGATATTTAAGAGCAGGTTAGATAGACATCTAAGTGCCATCTGAATCATTGCAGATCAGATATGCCTGAAGAGTGAGTGCACGACCATATATTCCACAAACATTCAGCAGGCTGTCTAGTACGCTGCCCAGACAGAAAGTATCATACAGAGAGAATCATCTTCTCGCCAAAATAAACCATTCTGTGGCATTTTCTGTGTAGCCGTAGCATTGTAAGGCAGGTAGGTGGTACACTTATTATTGTGGCCACCAATACTGAGGTCCCCTATGGAGTAGGGAAATCTAGATACTTCTCACAGTTATGGACAATCCTAAAAGGAAGAACCCAAAAGTGAATGTCCCCAACCCACCACCACTGCATTCTGGAAAAGCAGAAGTCCTGCTGGCAGATGCGCTGCAGAGAAACATGGCACAATGGAACCAGGCACCCTGGGAAAAGGAAATTGATTGAGAATCTATTTCCAGTCCTAGCTTTTTTCAATTCTTACATTTTACAGCCAAAATCTCTTCTCTCAAGTTGCCTCTAGTACATCAAAGGACTCCCCATTTCTCGGATTACATCCACTTGATGCTAGATAAAGAAAAATGTTTAGAGAAGTTTGAAGGAGCTGCAATCAGCTTGTAAGAAGCCAAGGTACATTTTGTTTCACCATTTGTACTCAAAGGACAGTGGCATACCCATGTGGGTTCTTCCACTAACAAAACCAGTCAGTCAGTGCTGTTCTTACTCATATGCAGAATATGCAGTTGCATAGGACACCTGACAACTTGGGGCACCACTTGGTCTTAATGTCCACCAACCTGCCTTTTCCTATCCTTATTCTATGTCTCTGCTTCCCCCAGAGAGGATCTAAGTTAACTTAAAAGTGAAAAAGCCTACTAGACCTATTAGCAGATCACTGAACCTGTGAAGGAGCCATTCAGGTAATGAGGCCATTTAACAGGCATTTGCCAGTCCCTGTAAATGTCTAAATTTATTGTGTTAGTTGACAGGACCTTTGCTTAAAATATTTCATTAGTATGTTGCTGACAATCATAAAATTACATCTTTAAAAAACTGTCTCTTCTGCCTGCCATCAAGCATAGGGGCACCAGTTTAACAGTACTGTGTAGGATCCCATAAATGCTAAGGATTTTGCCCTGCACACACTGCTTGGTCTCTTTGATCAGTGCTTTCGGAACTTCAGGCAGAGGCACTAGAGCTGTGGAGGCTCAACCAGTCGATCGCGAGGCTTTGGGGCCCCCCCTCACTGCCCCTACCCTCAAGATGCACACTGCGCTGATGCTACCTCCAGGGATCACAGAGGTAGCACAGGCTTCCTGTGAGGTCGGGAGGAGTTCTGCAGCTGCACACCAGGTCCCAGAAGTGCGCGGGCTGCTCTCACCCCCCCCAACAGCTGGTGTGGTACCTAAAATGCTGGTCTGTTGTGCACTGGGGACTTTGTTCCCCTGCTGCCTTCCTTCATGCAGGGGAGGTTGTGGGGGTCTGGGACTGCACCTGCTCCGGCTGCTCAGGTGGTGCATGCTGCTGTGGGGAGCGGAGAAGTAAGGTGCATGCTGCCCGAGCAGTTGGAGCTGGCGCGGTCTGGGACTCCCTCTCTCCCCTCCCCCTGCGCGGGAAGGCAGAGAGGGAATAAAGTCCCCAGCGCATCGGCTCCAGCTGTTCGGGCGGCGTGTGCAGCCATGAGGAGCAGGGGAGCAAGTTGTGTGCTGCCCCAGTGTCTGGGCCTGGCGCGGTCCATGACTCCCACTCCACCCATGCAGGAAGGCATCCAGCTTGTGACAGATCAGCATTTCAGGTACCGCTCCACTGTTTGGAGGATGGGGGAGCAGCCCACACACTTGCTAGTCCTTGGCGTGCAGCTGCAGGATCCTCAGGTACCGGTCCCTGTTCCCTTTCCTCACTCAGACCCCCACAAGTACCTTGCCTCAGCACCCACCGGCACCCTGTCCCCTGCCCAAGCACCCATTGGCACCCTGCCCAGCACCCACCCCCCACCAGCATAGTTGGGGCCACATTAGTGAGGTTTGAAAGGTTTGGAAGGGTTGTGTTTTTGTATTTCACTTGTGTGGCCCCAACTGACTTTTCTGAGGATCAGTGACCCTTGACTCAAAACAGGTTCCCCGCCCTTCTCATAAATAAAGACAATGCTGAAATCTTGTGTTTGACATAATATTTTATTTAAAAATGAAGCCTGGCCAACAAACCCCCAATTGGGGCCAAGTCGTCATCTGGCTACAGCATCCTAACACTCCTGTACTCCTCACCCCAACTCTAAATCTGAGCCTATCATACACTGGAACCCACTGTCCTGAGCCTCTCACACCCCCAAACTCCTGCACCCCCACATCCTCAGTCTTCTGCCACAACACTCCTGCACCATTCACACACTGAAAATCTGTGTCCTGAGCCCATCATGCTCCCGGCCTCCTTGCCCTGAGCCCCTCACATACCCCAACCCAAACTCCTGCACCCTCACATCCACAAGTCTGTGGCTTGCTCAGCACCCCAGCCCTCCACCTGAGCCCAGCACTCCCCAGCCTGGAGCCCCCTCCCTGAGCCAGCATCCCCTTCTCCACATCCTCCTGCTTCCAAATTCCCTCCCAGAGCTTGCACCTCTCACCCTTTCCAATACCTAAATCCCTCATTCCCACCCCAGAGCCTGTGCCTCCTGTCTCAACCCAATGAGGGTACGGCTAGACTGCAGGAGCTTTTCTGGCAAACACACTCTTTTGGCAGCCCCTGTATTCCTTGTTCCACAAGGAATGAGGGGGCCTCCAAAAGAAGGGGTTTTTCCAACATTTGGCCCAGTCTAGACGGGCCAAATGTCAGAAAAATTTCTTCCAGCAGAAGGATAAAAGAAATGGCACTGTAGCCATACCCTGAGAATGTATAAGGCCCAGGGATAGCAAGTGATAGAGAGAAGGGGAACAGAGAGGGAGGGGCCTCAAGGAAGGGGTGGGGTCTTGGGGAAGGGATGGGGTAGATCTTGGCTTGTCCTGACATTTAAAAAGTGATCTTGGGTGTAAAAAGGTTGGAGACCACTGTGCTAGAGTGTTTAGTAGAATGTTCCTTTGGTTTTCCTGATGTGCAGCAGGGGACTCCAGAAATGTTGGTTTCTGGGCAAGTATCAGGGAGCTGCCAAAAATGAATGGAAAATCATCTTATCTCTAACCTTGAAAGTCTGCCCTAGCTGCCCAGAAAATAGGAGAAAAAATTAATGATTTCTACTATTTTTTTAACCACATTTTTCATAGTATTGTCAAAGCCAGGCCATTCTGATTCCTCCCTCACTGTTGTTCATGTCACACCTCCTCTGAAAGGTAATGCATATAATGCTGTCTGTCTGCCAACATCACAAGCTGCTGCTTTTATTGCTCTTGGTGATTTTTTTCCACTCAGAATCCCTTTCCTGACAGGATGTAAAATGCCAGCCTAAACTAATGAACAAATGGGAAAATAGCTGTTCTGCTATAATCTCCGTACTTCACATGGAGACAGGAATATATGTGTTCATTCCACTCCATTAGACACTGCCAACTGATTCTTTCATGGCTCTTTTGTTGGTGAGTCAGGAATTCATGTTTAACTCATGGAATAAAGAGACATTCACTTTCCATATGTGTAAAGATGCGTCCTACTCCCAGAAGGGATTTACATGGGCAAACTCTTTCACTTAACTGGAAAATGGACCTTAGTGCATATGGAGTTCAGCTTTAGCAGCTCCTTTTTTAGTGTAATTTTGCATATTGGTACTTGAAAGGTTTTTTAAATCTCTGTAAATTTTCACAGTTTAATAAAAATATAAGTTTTAAGCATTTTTTTCAATATTTAAATGTTCACAGTTGTGGGAAATTAATGGAGGGGTCAGCCAGTAATTATTTAATGACAGTAAACATGGAGATTAAAAAAGTTAATCTTTATCACGGTTAAAACACACTTGGCTAATGTCACATGTCAAAATATACATTTATATGAAATCATACTCTTAGGTTCAAGTAGCATTTTTATTTTCTTTGTGTGTCTACAAATATTGATACATATCAGTAGAAATATTTTTGTTTGTTCACGTACAATGAAATCAGCATTTACTGATACAAATCAAATTGTTTCAAGCTTATATGAAAACAAATGCTGTTGTTTATATTCAAATAACCAGAGAACTATATATTTCAAATAGAATACAAATATGAAACCTGTTAATTAACCCAGGTTTTCATCTTTCTTAGGTAGAAGAAGTTCAGTATATATGAAAGTCTTTGTGAGACCATATAAATACCAGTCATGTCTCTTTGTAGACATTAAGAGTGGCATTTACAAGTGTGCCCAGTGATTGTCGAAGGGTATGTCTACACAGCAAAGTTATTTCGAAATAACTTTCCTAGCATCTACGCAGCCAAACCACTATTTCGAAATAAATTCAAAATAGCGGTGTGCTTATTTCAAATTTGGTAAACCTCATTCTGCGAGGAATAACACTAAATTAGAAATAGCTATTTCGAAATAAGTGCTGTGTAGACACTTATTTCAAAATAGGGAGCCTCCAGCCTTCCCAGAGTGCCCTGGTGGCCACTTCAGCCTCAACCAAGAACACTGCTCTGCCTGTCTCCCTCACCAGAGCCCTTAAATGGGTAGACTTTGGCCACAGTGCCTGCGCCAGCTCCAAGCCTGCCAGCCCAGAGCTAGCAGTCACTGCCCCTGACCCAGTGGCCCCAAAACATGAGCCAGGAAGCCAGGAAGCCCCAGGAGCAGTCTGCCAGCTCCCAGGAGCCTCCAGAACCCGGAGAAGGCAGGTGCCTTCCTGGTCCAGGGCAGAGATCATGGACCTTATTCAGGTTTGGGGAGGGATGTTCCCAACTTCCATGACCTCCGTACAAGACGGAGGAATGCCTGCCATCAAGAATAGGGGCACCAGTTTAACAGTACCCCCTCCCCTCTCCCACTCTCTCTTCTCCCCTCTCCTGCCTCCTTTCCCCAGTCTCACCAGAGTTTCATTCTCCCCCACCCCCCCAGTTTTGTTAAATAAAGACAGTTTGTGTTTATGAAAAAATATGTATTTTATTTTACATCAGGAAGGGTGGTTGGGGGGGCGTAAGTGGAAGAACATGAGGGAGGGATGAGGCATAAGCCCCCAGTGGGGCAGACCAGGGAGACTGTTAGTGCTCCTCAGCTCTGCCAGCCCAGAGCCAGCAGTCACTGCTCCTGACCCAGTGGCCCAGTGGGTGGAAGCTGACAGTCCCCCGATGGACCTCCCAGATGGCAGACTGCAGAAAGTGCAGCCAGGCTCACAGCAACACATCCAAGAGAAGCACTAGAGTGCCCAGGGGAAGCTCCGGCTCTATGTTGCAGAGTGCTGTGGTGTTCCAAGTGAGGGCAACCAGATCATACAGAGGCAAAATGCTTTGCTGACCCTCATGGAGGTAGGCAAGCAAGCAGGGAAACCTGAGAACCGACTGTCCGGGGGGGATCCCCTTAAAACTCAGCCTCAGGCAGCAGCCACACAAAGGAAATCCTGACCTGATGCCCTGCCGGACCTGGTTCCAGCCAGCCTTTAATGCGATTCAGTGTCCACTCAGTGTGGACGCGCTATTTTGAAATAGCAAAACGCTATTTCAAAATGCATTTTGTGTGTAGACGCGTTATTTCAAAATAGCTTATTTCAAAATAACGCTGTAGTGTAGACATACTCTAACTCTGCTCTCATTGAATCCAGTGCTCTCATTGAATCTCATTGAATCATTGACTTCAACAGGAGCAGTGTTAGCCTAACTGTGTAGATACGTGTGTGGATCCTACTGTTAAGGTTCAGGGGCAATTTCTATTAGAATATGTTTTTATTCTATACTTTCAAATAAAACGTTAGGTCTGTCCCAAATATCTACCTCCCTACTTCCCTTTCATGCCACTCATGACTGAACTGTGATCATGAATTGATTCTGTGCATACTTTACTAAGCACTCAGAAAATCACTTAAACAAATCAATTAAGTTCCTTTCTAAGATAGGCATGCTTTCCTAGACTAAAGCTATAGTTTATAAAAAATTAGTATCTCTTGATTGAAATGCACTATATAAAGATAACAATATTCATATGGGCAAGGTTCTCCCCTCAGTTACACCTATGTAACCCCATTTTACAGTATGAAGAGATCCAATTTGACCTTCTCTGTACACATATAATATACTAGCAGATGGACCCAGCATTGCTCGGGTCTTTAGGTGAAGTTATGGGTTTTTGGGTTTGTGTAAAAAAATAAAGGGAAGTATACATGCTTTAATTAAATGATTGCAT